>NW_022196899.1:8392187-8409985 GCF_008632895.1 Mastomys coucha
AACATATCCTAATCAATTGAAATCCAATAATATGAGGAATTGGAAATTTATTGATTGTCATCCAATGGCTTCTCTAATTTGGTAATTGGAGAAATAGGTCCGACATTGTACAATCTTGTATATACTGTCAGCTTGTATGTTTGTGACAGTGTCTGGCTGTGTACAACATAAGAGTTGAAATCTTGCTTCTCCTATCTCAGCCTCTCTATTAATAGTATTGTTTATTTCATGTTTTTACACTATACTATGATTTTCAGAACAGCTTATATATTTCAAAAGTATTTATATACCCAAAAGAAACATAGACAAGTAACTAGAGAGGTGGCTTGTAAGAGAATAACAAAGTGAGACTGAATGCTTTGCTTGACATTTGTAATTCTTGTATCAAGTTTGAAGAAGAGGACCTTATAAGTTACTTTTTCGTTGAGATGAATGCTTTTCCAAATTATCACAGCTAATGAACCAAATTCTTACCCTCACCTAATGTCTGAGCCACCCTCCAAGCAGAACCATTGTTCATTGAATCAGTTGGCGAATGACTTTATGGATAGACCATCTTAATACCTACACCATTTCTTAAATGAATGTAACCTGTTCTCTGTGGGCTGAGAATGAAGTCACTCACTCAAGTCAAATAGCTTTGACCGTAGCAGGAAGTCTGTATCCAAAAATCGAGCCTACAATTCATTTCTTGGTGCAGCAGAACTGTCAACTCTCAGCTTAGCTACAATGGAGGTAAAATCTTTTGGTGATGTGAGGGTCATTGAAATACAGCCTTATTACAATGAAACCCAATGTCTAAAAATGTTTCTTATTTTGGGCTTGTACCACAGTAAGAGCCAAGATTTTAAACTCTACTAAATACAAAACAAACAAAAAGACTTTATATTTATGTTCATTTAAGAAAATACTAGTAGTGATGTATTATTTTTAAGTATACAGTTAATATGTTTGGAGTTATTTAAAATTTATATTGAGAAAAATGTATTTTCACTATTGCTGTAGACGAGCATCTACATAAGACTGCTAAATTGATTGTTGTTTTATATCAAACAACTTTTATAATACTTATTTTTATTGTTATAATATTTTATAAATTTTAAGGAATATGACAAAAAAGATATTATAGGTATTGAAGTGGGGGGTCTCTGCGAGGAGCAGTGGTACAAAAGGAAAACAAGAATGTGATTCAATTCTATTTAATTAAAATATGTTTTTAAATATTAACAAATTCAGACAAATTGAAATCATGTAACTTTTCTCATAATGCAATAATAGTTTTTTAAAATAAATAATAAAAGAAATTTGGGTTAAAAAAAAGGAACATAAAGCTCCATTCTATCCACCTATCATTTATATCTATATACATTCTATCATTCATATATATATGTGTATGTGTGTGTTTTATATATATAAAACAGTTCATATAGTATGTTTACAAAATGGTAAAGAAGATTTGACTGGCTAAGGAGCAGGTATGTACCTGCTGACAATTTTCTTGGTATTCATGATGTGCTTGAAAGTTGTTTTAACATTAAATATGTACACTTGCTATTGTGTTTTATATAAAAAAACAGAGGCTATGATATGTTTAGATAGATAATGGTATTGTGAGGTGTGATAATTACATCAGTGGGTCTATACTGAGGCATCCCTTTCCCCGATATATCAGGCATACAATGGTTAAAACATCAAATAGAGTTTATTTAGAGCATAAGACAGGGATTTGGGAAGGGAGTAGGGACAGATAGTCAGAGAGAGAGAGAGACAGAGACAGAGATGGAGAGAAAGAAGAGGCCAGCCAGGAACACATGAAAAGAAAGAGGAGGTGGAATGGGAAAGAGGGATAAAGATGTCTAGTATAGAAGAGAGTCAGAATAAGAGTATAAGAGAATGTGGAGGGGGCAAACAACCCCTTTTATAATAAGCCAGGCCTACCTGGCTGTGGCACCTACAAGAAATGCTAACATTCCTCCATTTTGGTTTAAGTTAGAAAAGGAAACAAGAAAGAGGTGATGGTGAAGCAAGAATAGGGTTATCATGATCTTTAGCTAATTCTTACTGACTTTGGGGTGACATGTCTACAGGAAACCTAAGAAAATGAGGATGAGGAAGTTGGTCTACTCTTTGAAGAGTTGTCTAGGGTCTGATAAGCCATCTCCATCAGAGAACTCCTAAAGCTGATAAACAACTTCAGACAAAGCGACTTGGTATAAAATTAACTCAAATAAATCGGTGGCCTTCCTCTACTCAATAAACAGGCTGAGAGAGAAATTAGGGAAACAACACTTTTCACAAATTGTCACAAATAATATCAAATATTTGGTGTGACTCTAATCAAGCAAAAGATCTGTATGACAAGTACTTCAAGTCTCTGAAGAAAGAAATTGAAGATCTCAGAAGATGGAAAGATCTCCCATGCTCATGGATTGGCAGGATTAATATAGTAAAAATGGCCATCTTGCCAAAAGCAATCTACAGATTCAATGCAATCCCCATCAGAATTCCAAATCAGTTCTTCATAGAGTTAGAAACAGTAATTTTGCAAATTTATTTGGAATAACAAAAAAATCCAGAATACTGAAACTATTCTCAACAGTGAAAGAACTTCTAGGGGAATCACCATCCCTGACCTAAACTGTATTATAGAGCAATAATGATAAGAACTGCATAGTATTAATACAGAGACAGGTAGGAAGTTCAATGGAATAGAATTGAAGACCTAGAAATGAAGCCACATACCTATGGTCACGTAATCTTTGACAAAGGAGCTAAATCCATCCAATCGAAAAAGGACAACATTTTCCACAAATGGTGCTGGGTCAACTAGTGGTTAGCATGTAGAAGAATGGAAACAGATCCATTATTATCTCCTTATGTGAAGCTCAAGTTGAAGTGGATCAAGGATCTCCACATAAAACCAGATACTAATAGAAAAGAAAGTGGGTAAGAGCCTCAAGCCCATGGGCCCAGGAAAAAAATTTCCTGAACAGAACATCAAGAACTTATGCTCTAAGATCAAGAATTAACAAATGTGACATCATAAAATTGCAAAGCTTCTGTATAGCAAAGGACACTGTCAGTAGGACAAAAAGGCAGGCAACAGATTGGGAAAAGCTCTTTGCCAACCCTACGTCTGATAGAAGGGTAATAATCAATATATATAGAGAACTCAAGAAGATAGACTCCAGAGAATCAAATAACCCTATTTAAAATGGTGTACAGAGCTAAACAAAGAATTCTCAGCAGGGGAATACCAAATGGCTGAGAAGCACCTTAAGAAATGTTCACCATTCTTAGACATGGGAGAGATGCAAATCAAATACCTGTCAGAATGGCTAAATTCAAAAACTCGGGTGACAGCAAATGCTGCAAAAATGTGGAGAAAGGGGAACACTGTTCCATTGCTGGGGGGATTGCAAGTTGGTACAACCACTCTGGAAATCAGGTTGGCAGTTCCTTAGAAAACTGGACATTGTACTACCTGAGGACCCAGCTACACTACGTCTGGGCATATACCTAAAAGATGCTCCAACATGTTATAAGGACAAATGCTCCACTATGTGCATAGCAGCCTTACTTAAAATAGCCAGAAGCTGGAAAGAACCCAGATGTCCCTCAACAGAGGAATGGATACAGAAATTGTGGTACATTTACACAATGAGGTACTACTCAGCTATTAAAAACGATGAATTCATGAAGTTTCTAGACAAATGGATGTAACTAGAAAATATCATCCTGAGTGAGGTAACCCAATCACAAAAGAACAGACATGGTATACACTCATGGGTAAGTGGATATTAGCCCCAAAGCTTGGAAATCCTAAGATACAATTCGTAGTCCACATAAAGCTCAAGAAGAAGGAAGACCATTGTGCAGAAACTTCGGTCCTTCTTAGAACAAGAATCCAAATACCCATTGGAGGAGATACAGAGACAATGTTTGGGGCAGAGACTGAAGGAAAGGCCACTCAATGACTGCCCTACCTGGGATTCATCCCATATACAGTTGACGAACTCAGACACTATTTTGGATGCCAACAAGTGCTTGCGGACAGGAGCCTGATATAGCTGTCTCCTGAGAGGCTCTGACAGTGTCTGACTAATATAGAAGTGGATGCTCACAGTCATCCATTGGATTGAGTACAGGGTCCCCAATGAAGGACCTAGAGAAAGGACACAAGGAGCTGAAAGGTTTGCAGCTCCATAGGAGGAACAATATGAACTAACTAGTACCCCCAGAGTTCCCAGGGACTAAGCCACCAACCAAAGAGTACACAAGGAGGAACTCATGGCTCCAGTCACATATGTAGAAGAGGACGGCCTTGTGGGACATCAATGAGAGGAGAGGCCCTTGGTCTTGTGAAGGCTCAATACTCCCATGTGGAGAATCTCAGGACAGGTAGCAGAAGTGGGTGGGTTAGTGAGCAGGTGAAGGGGAGCTGGAATAGGGAAATGGGGAGAGGGGATAAAATTTGAAAAGTAAATATAAAAAATATCTAATAAAAAATGCCACTGTAGAGATATGGCCAAGGCTTATTAAAATAAATTCTATCAACTTATCTGATGGTATATCTATTAGCTTTTATAGTATAAAAAACAAAATACAGTCAGATTAACATATAGCCATATTTTAAAGAGATTAATGGCCTCCAAAATGTATTTAGCAAAAGATGGGGAAATAATTTTTAATATGTAACACCAAATGCAAAACATTTAAATATTTTACTATGGAGGTAGAGTTATTTAATAAATAATAAACAATATCCTGCAAAAGAATAAAATAAAGCCAAATGATTAGATGCACAGATATCAAGGACATACTACTTGATCATGTTCATTATGCAACCACTTAGCATGAAAAAATTGTGTGCTAGGGTTCAAAATTTGGCTTTACCATGTACAATACAGAAGACTTTGAAAGAAAAAATGGTTACAGTATTTCTAAGTAAAATCTTTGTTTTACTAAATAAGGCTTCATATATATTATCTTGATTATAGAAAAATCAGATACAAAGATGAGAGAGGCTGCTCTGGTAGAGACTTAATTCCTAGTACCCACATTGTAGCTCAAAAGTGCCTGTAACCACTCTATGTATATGTGAAGGAGACTAGGCAGTTTCTCTTACACCTGAAAGTTCCAATATCTGCATGATGTATATATACTCACACAGATTCTCATATATATACACACATGGAAATAAATGAATAAATAAATCTAAAAGAAAAATGTAAATGTTGAAACTCTTCATTTCTGCAGATACAAATGTTACTGGGTGAAGCTTCCTCATCAGTTCTTGTATCATTGATGGAAAGAGTTAATGGATTTTTAGTAAACTTTGATTTAGAAAAGAAAAGAATTGCATATTCAGGGAGGGATTGTACTTGGAATCTTACTAATATGGCACGGCACTAATATGAAATATAACATGTATTTCTCTTTTGTAGAATGTAAGGAAACTTTCATACATAAATGCGATGGTGTTTTGTCCCTTAGTAGTTTGAAAATATGTGCAAATGGAGGGGTTATTAAAATCACAATGAGGTGATAGGACCATGAGCCAAAGGTTATCTCAGATTGAGATCTGTCATTAGCACACCTGTGTGGTCACCAGCGAAGTGCCCCCACCCTAAGCCCCAGAAGCTTAGTTTCTGCTAGAGCAATAATTACTTTTCTGCACTTAAAGGGCTTGTAAGATATAGACTGTCTGTCAAGAATGACAGCATCAGTACACTGCTGCAGTTTTCTGCAGTTTTCCTGGCTCCCTCATCTAACTGCTCATTACTCAGTCTCATAAACACTTCTCAGATACTTGCTCAATTCCTTGGTGCTGGATATGTTCTGCTAAAGACATTGAAGCTGTTTTCAACATTTTCCAAAATAAATGAGAAACACTGTACCAATATTTTTACACCAAGTGCTAAGGCCACATGCTCATACAAGTCCCCCCCCCCCATTGCTATCAAGAATTAGCTTAGCTAGCCAGGTGGTGGTGGCACACACCTTTAATCCCAGTACTTGGGAGGCAGAGGCAGGTGGATTTCTGAATTCAAGGCCAGCCTGGTCTATAAAGTGAGTTCCAGGACAGCCAGGACTACACAGAGAAACCCTGTCTTGAGAAAACAAAACAAAACAAAACAAAAGAATTAGCTTAGCTACCCGGTTGAAATAATTTACAGTCTAAGGAGACAGACCATGAAGCAAATGAACAATGTTGTCCAATCAGACAACATAGTGTAACTGTTTAGAGAATGGTATAAATTGTTCTAGATTTTTCTCCAAAGAAAACACATTCTGTTGTTTCTAAACTTGCCAGATGGAGAACGTCAATGTGACATCTCCTAAAGTTAGAAGGAAATAAATAAATAAATAACCAAAAGAAAACAAATGAACAAATGAACACACACATACATACACACAAAGTCTACTCTTCTTTAAAGAGAGGTTTCTTGTAAAAATTTAGACACATTAGACAAATAAGTAAAAACACCACCATTTGCCCAGATTATAATTACTATTGAGACTATTTCCAAAGCAAACACTTTACAACAAATGGAGGACAGGGGTTTCTCCACTAGTTTCATGTGTCTTATTGTGAAATTTGTGTGCAACTGCTGGTTTAATTTGTCAACATCTTGCCTATTACAATGATAAAGAGCCAGTAATGGTGTTACATGGCTTTAATCTTAGCACTTAGGAGGCAGGGGCAGGTGGATCTCAGAGAGTTTGAGCCTAGCCTTATGTACAAAATGAATTCCATGACAGCCAGGGTTGTTGCATTGAGAAAACTTGTCTCAAAAAACAAAAAAGAAGGAGGAAAAGGAGAAGTAGGAGAAGGAGGAGGAGGAAGAAGAGAAAGAGGTGGATGTAGAGCTGATGTATATTCACATGTACATACGTATGGTTCTCCCTGTGGCTAAGTCCATTCTTTTAGACATCATTAAATATTTTTCTTCTTCGAGGCTTCCAGGTGTTTGCAATCTTTGAAAAAGAATATACTTCAAAGCAACACTCAAAGCTAGAACATGCTAAAAAAACATTTTTATGTAAATATAGAAACACATGAAAGCCATGAGGCATAGAAGCTGAGAAAGAACAACTGCCTCTTCCTGGAAATGAGTAAAGAACTCAAGAGAGCATAACAAGGAAAAAAGAAGCATATGAGATTTAATGAACATTAACATTTAAATATGTAGATCCTCATATGAGTTACAGGAGCTTCTAGGTAAGTGATGTTCAGAAATTTCACAAGGGGAAGGGAACATCCCCCCCCCCAGAGTTCCCAGGGACTAAACCACCAACCAAAGAGTACACATGTAGGGACCCATGGCTCCAGCTGCATATGTAGCAGAGGATGGCTTTCTTGGACATCAATAGGAGAAGAGGCCCTTGGACCTGGGAAAGCTTGATGCCCCACTGTATGGGAAATGCTAGGGTGGGAAGGCGGGAGTGGGTAGGTGGGTTGGGGAGCAACCTCATAGAAGCAGGGAGAGGAAGGATGGGATTGGACATTTCCAGGGGCGGGGGGAGTGAAAAAGGGGATAACATTTGAAATGTAAATAAATAAAATATCCAAAAAAGAAGATACAAGCAAAATTTTATTACCTAGATAACACACTCATCTCAAACATCATCCTGCTATATTTTCCAGGTTCAGGCTTTTGGTGCACACAATGTGTTTGAAAGTCTTAAGGTGCACATGCAGAGTGACTGACTGGAACAGGAAAGGACCTAAAGGAATAACCTCAGGGGGAAAAAAAACAAACCAAGAAACATATAAAAGACAAGGACGCAAAACCTGAAATAGAGTAGCATGTGGCATACACATGAGAAAGTAAGCAAATGACAAGATCAACTGCAAATACCATGATACACCAAAGAAAGGAAGGAAGGGCTCCTTGTCCAGTTGATCTCAGTTAAGAGTAACCAATGCAATCCTGCTCAACAACCACCATACTCCATTTTAAATCCACCAGAAACCCCAGAACCTGTGACTGTCACAGAGCCTTTACACATGCCCTGTATATAAGACTCTCTCAAAATGCCATACTCTCTCCCACTCTGATTTCCCTCCATGGAGAACTAAAGAGAATCAGAAACAGTCCCTACCTTCACTCTTTAAAACTTTATCACTGTTACCCAACTTATGGCTGTATTATCCCTGGAAATGAACTCTAGAGATAGGAGTTAGTGCCATTAACAAGACTCCTATTTCTTACTATTCTCAGTTGTGTCCATGGAAAGAATGGCTACAAATCTGTACATTATTTCTGACGTGTTCTTTGAATCTATTTTGGAATTTTGGTTCAATTCTTAAGCATCTCATTCATGCTACGTTCGTTGAAGAGAACAATGAAAGGGTGCAGATGCAACTAAAGCCGTTTTCAAAGTGGGGACCTCAACTGAGTAAATGCCCTCACCACTTGGTGTTAGGAAAATCACGTGGTACATTTTCTTGATTGCTGATAGATGTGGGAGGGCTCAGCATTTCTTTCTCTTTCTACTCTCCCTCCTGTCTCCTCTCTCTTTCTGCACCATCTCCATCTATCTGCACCCATCTTTATCACCATCGTGGGTGGTGCCACTTCTGGGCTAGTGGTTCTGAGTGATATGAAAAGTCAAGTTGAGAAGGCAAGGAGGAGTAAGCCAGAGAGCCAGCACTCCTCTATGGGTTCTGCTCCTATTCTTGCCTCAAGTCTTTAGCCCTGATTTCCCTCAGTCCTGGACTACAAGCTGTAAAATGAAAGAAACCAATCTTCTCCAGATTGCTTTTGAACGTGATGTTTATCCCAACCGAAACCCTCATTAAGATACGCTCCTCTTGCCATTCTTTTCTCTTTCCCATTCCCCTCTTTCCTCTAACACTCTCTTTTCACATTTTGTCTCTCTCGTCTCTTCCATCTTCTCTTCTCATCTGCTCTTGCCTCTCTTCCTTTTGCTACTGTTTCTTCGACTGTGTGCTTCTCTGGGTGTCTTCTTTGCTCTGTCTATGCTCATCACTCTCACCTTCCCTTCTTCTCCCTCCCTCTCTATTATCTGTCTTCTTATTCTTCACTGACTCCCTTCTCCCTTTATCCTTGGCTCTGCTCGACTCCCTCCAATGCCTTTTACTTTCAATTCTCTCCCTCTAGTCACTTTTTCCTTCCTTCTATCCTACTGGTCTCCTCTGAATTTCTCTTATTCCTCTTAGTTGTTCTCTTCCTCCTTCTCTCCTTTCTCCTTTTCTTCCTCCCCTCATTCCATCTCCCTCTCTTCCCTCTGTGCCTCATTTATATCCCTTCTTCTATCACCAGTCTTCTCTTACATTCCCTTACTCTTTCCTCCCACTCATTTCTCTTCATTTCTCCTCCCTCCTTGCTCCTGTCTCTTCCATTTTATTAGTTTACCCCATTCACTTCTTTTCCCTTTCCCTTTTCTCCTCTTCCTTTATCCTTAATCCCTCCTCCCATCACTTCCTCTTCCACTGACACTTTTCCCCACCACCCCTTCTCTATTTTATCTACTTTCTTCTTTCCTACCCCCTTCTTATCCCATTGATACTGTCTCCTTTCCCTTCTCTCCTTTCTTTTCATCTCCCTCTACTCATTTTATGTTTTTATTAATTTACTCTTTCCTACATTACATCCTGACCAAAGTCTTCCCTCCCTCCTTTCCTCTCAGTCCCTCCTACCCATCAACTCCTCCTCTGTTTCCACCCAGAAAATGGTAGTCCTCCCAGGAATATCAACTAAACACTACATGTCAAGTTGCAGCAATGCTAAGCACCTCCCCTCATATGTACAGTAGGCTTGATGAGGAAATCCAGTAGGAGGACACAGGCTCCAAAAGCAGGCAAAAGTGTCAGAAACAGCCCCTGCTCTCTTCGTTAGGAGTCCCACAAAAACACCAAGCTATACAACTATAGCATATAGGCATAATCACCATCAGAGAGGCTCCATCCAGAAACTGATAGAAAAGATGAAGAGACCCAAAGCCAAACATAAAAAGGAACTCAACTCAGTAAATTCTGCTGGAAAAAGGGAGGAAGGGTTATAGCAGCTGAAAGGGTCAAAGAGACCACAAAAAAAAAAAAAAAAAACCACAGAATGATTCCTAAGTACTCAAAAACTGAACCAACACAAAGGGAGCTTGCAGGAGTCTCCTGTCGTCGTCATCTTCCTTTACTTCTACCTCCATCTCACCCCTCATAATCTTCTTGCATATGTCTCTTCTTTTCCCTCCACCTTGCCCCTTTCTCCTCTAACTTCTTTTCCTCAAGCTTCCTTTCTCCTTTCTTGCTTTACCTGCCTATTTCCCCTTTTACCTATCCCCTGCTTCTTCTACACTCTGTTTTTTATTTTTCCTCTGTCTTTCTCCACCCATTTCCCTTAATCTCTCCTTTCATCTCACCTCTCTCTATATACCATCTCTCCATTCTTAATTTCTTCCCTATTCTCTAGTATCTGTTCCCATTTAAAATGTTTCCTCTCCCTTCTTTCTCTTTTCACTTCTTCTCTTCTCCCCACTACTATTTTTCTGTCTCTTATATCTCAATTCTCGATTTGTCCTCCTTTCTTCTCTTGGCTCTCCTTTTTTTCCACCTTCTTCTTAGTCCATCACCTTGCTCCTTTTTCTACCTCTCTAGCCCTCTGTACAGGAGAAGAACTTAACATTCAGGCTACCTTTCTACATTCTTTCTAGCTATAAAATATCCGCAGTGTTTCCTACTATCTCATCTATTTTTCTGTTCTTGGAGTTCTTGCATTAAGTTACTAAATTTCACTGTGCTATATACTGCTTCTCACAAAGAATGAAAGTCTATTAAAGTATTCAACGGAAATAGGAGTTGATCTCAAATTGTGGGAGAGCAATTCTGAATCAACTCTCTGCATACCTAAATATCTTCTGCTTGCTAGGTTCTTTGAAGAGACTACAAAGATGAAAGAAATATTCCCTTCTAGTGGATGCTATACTTAATGAGGTTACTTTTTTTAAAGTTGATCTCTCTTATTTGAATTCTCTTCTCTACATAAGAAGAATAAAATAAAATGATTGGACAGTATCAATTCATTAAATTCAACATTTTTCACTTCTACATTTTCTGTATAACACACAACAGTAAGTTTAATCATGTAACACATTGCATGGCTAGACATAAAATTTAGTTGATCTCCACAGAATTGTAAAAATGCCATTTAGGCACTCATATCATGAAGAAAAGAAACTAAAAACACAAAATAAAATAAACTAATGCAAAAAGACCATGTAATGTTTTGTCAGAGACACTATGTGGAAACTGACATACAAATGAATAAGGAAAACAGAAGTCACATGGAGAAATATTGGGTGTCAAGAAAGGATTTCCAGATTAAGTTCAACATTACAAATAGAAATCCTATATTAAAATGTCTGAAAATTTTAAGTGTACAGTTAGTATTAGGATACAAATAATGACTCACTAATTGAATATAGAACTGATTGGAATTTGGACTGAACAAATGATCAAAGACCTAGGTGAAATCTCATAATGAAATTTGTAGGATTCTCTCAACAAGCATGGCTGTTCTGCATGGACATAATCAAAAGCATTTTCTATTCAAAGAAGTATAAAAAAAGTTATATGTAATATTGAAGTATACATAAGTTGGCAGAATACTTAACTAGCATGTGGGAAAACCTATATTTAATCCCCAGCACTATATGAATTAGGCATGGCAGCTTCGGGTGTCTGCAATTCTGACACGATTCTGATGAAGGCAATGGTATCAGAACTTAGTGGTCAATCTTGATCACACAAAATCTAAAGTCAGTCTGGGCTAAAGGACACTCTGTCTCACTGATTTCTACACTAAAATGGGGAGATAACTAATATCCCCAGCTCTGACACAGTGTATTCCCTTAAGGGAAATGGAGCCAGTAAAATTGTAGATTAGAAAAGGATGCAATAAAAAGCTGCCCAAGAGGGGACTCAGAGGGAAATACAGAGAAACACACTTCTCACACAGTGTACAAGAGACAGAAAAGTACTGTAAGTGAAAAATGTACAGGCAATAAAAGCCATATTTAGGCTCTTGGCTGATAGAATCTTGCAGTTTTGAATGAAATATTTTGAGAGCAATTTCATAGAGTTCATTTAGGAATGTTTGGTTGACAAGCAAATCTTAATGAATTCTTCCAAACCAATGTCAATTCATTATTGAACATGAAGACCCAAAATATATTGGAAGATGTGTGAGAGTTTGATATGGGTACTCCAAGTAACAGAGAAATCAGGGTTGGTGTCAATAACATGTTTTCTTGAGATGTAAATTCATATTCATTACTCAATAGACTATGAAAGGGTAGACTTTTGTATAGCAACATAACAGACACTTTCCTCTTCACTGGTGACTATACTTACAGAAATTCTGGATGTCAATCTCTACTGAAGTTCAACGATAGGTACAAAAAATCAATAAATTAGATGTGGAACTCAATGTGTGTACAGTTATAATTTGGTAAGCGATGCTTTTGCTCTGTGTAAAGCAGCTATCCTGTTACTGTGTGCTCATTATTAACTCAAGGGGTACGTTCACTTTGTTCATAATAGGTAATTTGCAGCTGAAGTGGCTTTACTTAGTAAGTGGCTTTCTGAAGAGAGAATCCCCATTTGGAAGACCCTTTCAAACTGCAAGCTCAGGACTGAAACTTCATAATACATGATTACATCTTGTAGTGGAGAATAGAAAATATTCTGCGGAACGGCACACAAACATGCAATCAGACTAACGGGTAACTTCAAATACTATGAGAAATATTCTCAGGAGGAATTCTTAACCGAGTGGGCATCAAGAAAGGGAGTTTTTATAAAATTTTACTAGAAAGTAACTTCAGAGCTAGGTTTTAAATGTAAGTTTAGGTAACATTTTTAGATTTGAAAGAGAAACTACCATAGGTGTTGGCAAAGTTCATTGACAAATTTGGTGTATAAAACAGGCTTATTAAAGCAATTTAATGGGATATTTATTTCTATAGTCATTTGTTGATTTGATAAAATATAGGTACTTGTTTTTTAACTTGGTGCCTAAGTCTTAATTTTAAAAATAAATATTTTAAGTAGCATGCTTAAAAATTACCATTACCGTAAGAGCAAAATGATTAGACTGTGGAGTATTATCAAAGACATTTAGTTACTGGGTTGCTGAGAATGACAAATTCTATCAATAGTTGATAAATTCATGTTTTGTTCCATATCCATGCTTAGTTTCAAAATCATCTCATTATATTTTATGTTTTCATTTATCTCTTGTATTGGAAGATAGAGTATTAATATTACATTTTGGCATGCCCCAAGTCTTTTTGATTTTTATTAGATTTCTTTGAATAATGAATAATTTATACAAGAATGGAAGGAGAATACAAAGTTATTAGGAAGAAAATTTAAACTTCAAATGAATTGTTTTATTTCTTGTGTCTCTTGAGGACAAGTTATAGTACTCTGTCCCCTCATGGTTACATAAGGAAAATCTAGTTTAAAGTAAGTGAATGCCTCCCGTCTATATCTGGGAAAAGTGATAACATGAGTACTAGCTAGAATGAAATTTCAAATAGGTTTAAAGTCAGATAAAGGGAAAATGATGTCTTTAACCTCTCTTACTAAATATTGTGGTCTATCTTTACAACTTGCTTTACATCATTTACTTTATTTGTATTTGAATTTTAAATCATATTTTATACATTTATCAGTGAATATATCTATTAATTCAGGGTACATAGTGGACAATACTTTTGGTTCCTGTGAATTTCCCCATGACTCACACACTTTAATAAGCTAAGTCCAAGGTTAATAAGCTTAACCTTGAGATGACTTTAAAAGAGCACAAACTAGGTGCTTAAACTAGGGATGAGCCTCATTGAGTGATTTTTGACATGCACTTCCAAGTCTTTCCGCTTGCTGACCCCGCCATTATGTAGATGCCCACTATGTTAATGACTAGATATTTTGTATATATGCTTCAAGAAATAAATTCCTGACATACTGATTTTATTTCCTTTGTAAGAGTACTCAATGGTGGGTTATTCTATTTTTCATTTTTTAAGAAGATTACCAAATGTTTTCAATAATGTGAAGAGTCTACAGAGTTCTCTATGAAGCATGTTCACTTAAAATATAAGTGCACACACACACACACACACACACACACTCATACATATAATTTCTTAGCATACTTCTTAGGCATAGAGCAAGTAGAAATAGCTACTTTTCGTTACACACTCAGAGCCATGGTAAGTATTAATTTTAATAATTATACAAATAACATGATGCCAAACACTTAAGCAAAAAATATCTATATCACTTTTAGAGGCGGTTCAAACCATTTCAAATTAATCTAACTACATTTCCATGTGGGAGTTTGAAGCATTTTCAGATGCACAGATTGTTCCTTGCTGTAGAATTCTGCATTAAACAATCTATTCATGGGACATTGGCAATGTTTGGTTGTTTTTTTTTAAAGACAGAGACACTTCATAGCCCAATCTGGCCTGGAACTCATAACAGTCCTCCTGTTTTTGCCTTCTGGTGCAGGGATTACACCTCAGGCACTGTGATGCTTTCCCGTGTTTAAGGAAAAACTAACAGTGAACTGTGGTATTTCATTTTATTATTTTTCAGTAGTTTTACAACATGAACACAATTAAGAGGATTATATGAGATGTACCACATGCATCATGTGTGTTTTAACCATCATCCCTAAGTGGCAATTTTGCTGCCCAGGAAATCAACTTCCTTCCAAGAAGTCAACCATTTAGTCCCTTCTCTCCTACTCAAGCCCCTTGGAAGCAAAGATCGGCTGTCAGACATTGAATAGTCCTCTTTTCAATACAGTTGATATCTATGGGCCATTGATACTGTGCTTATTTAAAGTACTATAAAGTTTTCAAAATTCACTCATGTTCATGCCAAGAAGTATTTTGGTAGGGTTTCTGAGAATTATTTAGGTCTGGAAAACTTAAAGCTGTCTACTTTTTCCTGATCGTATTATTGAAGTATATGTCCACTTCAAGATGAGAGTAGAACAATGGGCATACTTTCACATAGATCTGTGTCATTTTAACATTTTGGAGTCTAGTTTGTTATTTACCAGTGTAGTACTTTGACCAATGATAAAAGGCAATGACTATCTCTTTTTAATTTCTTATTCAGATAATACTTATTTAGGAAATACCATACTGTATTCATTAGAGAAATACTTAAAAATAACATTACTTAGTTTTACTTGTGTGACAAAGCCCAATATTAGAAGTAAAGAGAGGAAGGGTAGCCTCTGGACAGAGAATTGTTTTCCTTCCAAAATACTACAGATTTCACATGCCAATTAATCCTATTCAACAATACCAACATCACAACCATTAGTATGCACAAATGTATCTCCACAGGAGAACAAGCTAGCTCATCTCCCGTGAGTGCTCAGAGGTGTCATCTGTGGTCAATCCTAAGAAATAGGCAGGTGGCAGAAATATGTATAACAAATGCTCCAGGTCAACTACACGGTGTCATTTGTCAGTTCAGACCTTTCAGGCCAATGGGTAAAGATGACAGCTCAGCTTCAGGTGTTTTACATCAAAGAATTAAGGAAGTTGTCCACACTGACAAGGATTGGTGATAAACAATGTCTGCTAAATGGAAGACTGCACCTCTCCCTGCCTCCCTAGCTGGGCATAGTCAGCAACCACCTCTCACTCGTGAGGATCTGAGGAGAAATTTGGCTTTTTGCCTCTGCTTCCATTTTTTTCACTAGAGAGGAAGGATTTTAAATTAGTTTTGTAGATTAAATGTCATGTTGAATGAATTTGTTTGTGTGTATGCCCTCTAAGGGATTCAAAGAAGAATCTTGTATAGGAAATGGAAATAATAAGTAAATAACATGAAGAATCCAATTTCCATCCCATAGCTAAAAATGCGTACATCTACTTTTAACCAACCACTAGAAATAAAATAATTAGCACTTTCATAGAGTACTTTGGTGGCATAGATTATTTATGGATCAAGAATAAGTCTCATTTAAGCCATTAAATAAGTCTCATTGCTTCTCATTGTTAAATTTTAAAATATTGTAGTATTCAGAACTAATCACCATATTATAAGGTATCTAATAAACAATCCATACACTTTGGTCATACAGTCCTAGAAAACGGAGGAACATCTGCCAAAATCTCATCAATTTAAAAATATTTTTAATATTTATAATTAACAGAATTAAAAATCACACTTGATGCCTTAAAAGGCAAACTAAAACAAACTGCATTGTACCACCCACTCCATAAGACAGTACAATAACAGGTTATATAGTTAAAAGACCCATTTTTCTCCGAGAACCTGTTGAAGGTCTTTCTATTATCTAGATTCTTTAGTTTCTCTTTTCAGTGTCTTAGACCTTTCATTACAGAGATCTTTCACCTCCTTGGTTAGTTTTTTGGGTTTTTTTTTTTTTTTTTTTTTTTTTTTTTTTTTTTGCTTTTGTTTTTGTTTTTGTTTTTGTTTTTGTTTTTTGAAGGATTTTTGTTTGTTAATGTGTTTGTTATGTGCTGTTTTTTAGTTTTTGCTTAGATGTTTTTAGTGAGTTTTGTTGTGTTGTTCCCTGACCTCCAGTAATTATGATCTTGAACCTTGTAAGTTAGGGATGAAGCTCTCCATAGACAGAGCTTCCAGAGGTTCACACTCTGAAGGAATGTGGGAGAGTCTCCAATTGGAGCATTCTTGTGTACCAGCACATCAGTTGCTTCCATGGCATACCACCAGCACATCAGTTGCTTCCATGGCATACCACCTTTTGTGACCTGGCTAGGGAGGCAGGCTGGGAGGAGTTTTTTGCAGGCTGGAAGTCTGGTGTTCGGATTTCATTACACATTTCACTATTGGGATTAGCCTACTTTGATGTGATATCATTGTTTACTTTCTTTCACCTGTTCAGTGGTTCCTGCTGAGTATTCAGACGCCACCCCTGTGTGACATTCACTGGTAGAGACCATTGATACTGATCCGCATGGAGAGGTGAGCAGAGCGCCCATCATGGTGGCTGCTGGAAGTCCTACACAATGGGTGTTCACTTAGAGTAATGTGTCTGCAGGTAATTCACTAGCAGAGACACTTATAAGGGTGATCTGCTCTGTGACACTGGTCACTGTGGGCAATAAAGTTGGTTCCATCCACAGACACCCAGAACCGTTGGTAGCAGGAGTTCCCTGGCATCAGAGCAAAACTGACCAGTCTCTAGGTCGGGGATTCAGGAAGAAAAATTGGTCTCTAGTACACAAGCTCTAGACTTCCTCCTTTCCTTCATTACATTCATCCCATCAACACTACTTTTTCTTTATTTCAAAGTATAAAACTTGAAATGCAAAATAAGATTGTCTTAAGTTGGATGTTTTGTATTATTTCCTGTGCTTTATTTTTTCAAAAGGCTGTGGGTGGGTTTGTGGGTCAGAAAAGAGTGTGAAAATTTTCATAGGACACTAGTATGGAAGGAGAGTTCATAACTATCAGAAGTGATGCCACTGTAAGGAATGTGACCTTGGAAGCTGCATAGGAATAAAAATGTATAACACCTCCTGTTGATGAGAAGAGGGTTGTTTTTTAAAAACTGGTTTTTGTTTGTTTGTTTGTCCATTTGTTTTGTTTTTATTGTTCATAAAAACAGATACTAATAGAAAGTTATAAGAAAAATGTTTTAACCTCTACTCTATAAATGGATGCTTGACTAGTAATTCAGATTTCTTTTTTTCTTTTTTTTTATTAGATATTTTCTTTATTTACATGTAAATTTCTCCCTTCCCAGTTT
>NW_022196899.1:8410985-8413165 GCF_008632895.1 Mastomys coucha
GTACCCATGGAAGGAGTGGCAGAGATTAACAATGGAGAAGAGACTGAAGGAAAGACAAGCCAGCCTAAGTAATTCAGATTTCTAATCTCGATGATTTCTAATCTCTTCTTTGACTCAGAAGGCAAAGGCATAAAGGGCAGGAAAACAAAGAGACAAGCAATAACTTTAAGCACAGAGTGGGTGAATATATGGGACCTTGGGTCAAGATAAAAAGTGAACAAGAAGCTGTGTGGTAGAACAATAGAATGCATAGGGTGTTTATCTAGCATGAGTATAACTTAGTCTCTCTATGATGGTATGAGGAGTGAGGGAGGGGAAGAAGGAAGGGAAGGAAAGATTATTCAAATGGAGTCAGAATCTAACTTTTCTACTCAAATTGGCAAATAGACCCCTGTGAGCTGACATAGCAGTGAATTTTAAAGACAAAAATAAAATTCACAAATATAGATCTTATCTGCCTAAGGAGCCATCCAATGGTTGAAAAAAATTACTTGGATGTACAAATTGCCCAGAATAGAGTGCACAATCAGGAAGGCATGGCCCTGTAGTCATGTTTCTGTGGACCAAGTTCAGGTAACACAGGAAGATGTCTCTGCCAAGCTCTGTTTGGCTTTCTCCCAAATGCAGGGATGGGACATAGCAAGTGCTCAGTGTGTGTTCTTCAGACTGAAATAGAATCCAAAATAGAAAAAGGACAGAATTAGTCAAAAGAAAAACATGTGCAGTGTGATAGGTTGGAAGAAAAGTAACCGAGATGCATTAAACTTCACAGAAATTCTAACATAGGCACTTTGCCCTCATGTTTTTTTCTAATACTTCCTCACCATTGATGATTAGTATGACTTTACTAATCTTCAGTTAAACATAGACATCCTAGAACATTTTCTCAAAAATTCTCAATGCTACTCACATGTACATTTTTTGCACATCTTTTGCCCAGGGTATCATTTTAAAGATGTTCATTTAGCCAACAGGTGTGGGAACTGGAGATAAGCACTCTCATTAGGTTATGTAAAAGACACTGAATGAAAAAAAAAGGCTAACTGGAAGGTGAACCTTGTGTTGTTTGATGTTCCCAGCAGTACTATTCATAGTTTTAATTCTATGACAGCAAAACTCATGCCTGTTTATTTCACTTCCCTATAACCCACACCAAAAGGACGTGTCTGATACAAACTAGGTAAATGATATTTCTCAAATGAATTGGAAAATTCAAGCCACTTAATTATCCTGATCCCAGTTGTACCATAGTATGAAAAGAAAGAAATCTTAATCTAAACATCATTAAGATTAGAAATAACATGAATGAATGCTGATACCTGTAAGATACAAATTGAATGGTTGCTATAAACAGCAAGCTTGTCAAGCAGGCATAGTGGGTGATTCATTCTGCTTATCTGTTACTTTCAGACTGATTTTGTTCCTATGGTCTATCTAGGGTAGGCATACTAACTGCTGAGAAACACTACTTTATTTGATAACTTAGTTGTGCAAAAATCATGTAATGGTATTTGGTACAAATTGTAAGATATGCTTATAAGATGACATGGATTGGTACAGCAGCATCAACTAGATGTATTGTTTGTTTATGTCCATAGTGAGTAAAGACCATTTAAACACAATCAAGTAAAAAATGTCTTCTCTGAAGAAAACAATGTTAAATGAGTTAGGCTTACACAGTAAAGGATCCTGGAGATGACCCCATGTCCCAAGCATCTGCATCACACATAATTAAACCACTCCTGTTGGCTAACAGCATGCCACTTTTGAACCCTTTGCAAAGGTTTCTGGGTCTGTTTTTTACAATAAAAAGAAAAGATGAGTTATTGATTAAAAATATATAATAAGTAAAAGTAAGAGTTAAAATATAAACAATCTTTTTAACACTGCATAAAAGTATATAAATATTGAGTATAGCTAAAGGCACTGAAAATTCAGGGGTTAATCTATCAAACCTAATAAAAAGAAAGGCTTATTGTAATATGAATGGTCACAAATCAGTGTGGGATCAAACATGACAAAGCTGAATGAAAGAAGAATTTAAAAAAAAGTGATAAAGTTGTGACTGAGCCAATATGAACTGAAGATTAAGATCGAAATGGAAGCACAGGAAAAACTTAACTGTTTTCCTGAATAAAAGCTCAGTTGGATATGGAATGAAAAGAGAACATGTTAATTGT
>NW_022196899.1:8413175-8424108 GCF_008632895.1 Mastomys coucha
TGCCTCTGCCTCCCAAGTGCTGGGATTAAAGGCGTGCGCCACCACGCCCGGCTGTTAATTGTGATTCTTAGTGTTAAGTGTCAATGTGAACCAGTCTAGAGTCACTTGGAAAGAAAGTCTCAAAGACTAGATCTGTTAGAATTTTGGGTCTGTCTCTGGGATTACCTTTCATAGAGTTGATTAATATGGGTGGAGCTGACCACTGTGAATAGCTTAGTTCTCTTGTTAGGAGACCCTGAATTGTTTAATAGTGGGGGAGGCGAGCTAGGCTCTAGAATGTGCAATCTTTCTCCTTCTATTTGGACTGTGGAGGTGATGTGATTAGCTGCTTCAGGTCCTGACTCTATTACTTGCCTCCAATGAATAATGGAATTGTGAGCTAAATATTCTGTTTCTCCCTTAAGTTAGTCTTTCCAGGGTGTTTTATCAAAGCAACAGGAAAAAAAATCAAGACACTAATCAAAGACAAAACCTTAGTTGTATAACGAGATGTTGTAATTGTTATAATATTCCTCATTTAATAAATCTCTTATCAGAAAATAAAAATTAAGCATTTTAATCTGAACCCTTTATGCAAATCCCTAACAATAAATATCTAATAATGATTTCTCCAAATGATAATTCTTATGAGTTTATGTAACTGAATGGAATTTTCAGCTTTTCATAGATTTCACAAAACTGGCCTTTTTACATTGAACATTCTCTTTACAATGATGTAGAAAATTTTTGCAGTTTAAAATAAGAAAATTTTAAGATACACATTTAACATATATGCAAAAAGCCTTTAGATTATCATTTGGAATTTCTTTTTTAGGGTTATGTAGTGATGAATTTATAAATGCATAACAATAAAATTGACATTTAAAAATAATATGTAGACATTAGTAGCTCATTAGTCTAACATTATAGATTCCAATTTGCTTCTCAGAGAAAGTGTGAAATATTATGCCTGTCCCCATTTTGTGCTATGGATTTTATAACTATTTTGGGATATGGTCCTATTCCTGTCAGATTTAAACTCATTACTACATGCACTTGGTAGAAGAGGAATTATCTGTCATCTTATATTTGACAGGATATTCTCCTGGGCTGTTTATTTTAGGTTCAAATATAGATTCTGCCTCCTTCTGTCATTGTGAGACTTGTCTAGATGGAAGGAGTAACCAGAGAATATTGTCCTTGTTAAGTGCTATCTTCATTATCATTGCTGATCTAAAATAGTCACTGATATACTCTTTTATTTCCACATTTTAAAAGTTTCATTTTTATGACTAGCTATTATCTCATGTTTAATTCATGACTAAATTTTAGATACAATATAGTTATAGTTTAGGGAAGGCGATATATACATCCCACATTAACAAAAACACTGGGCAGTGCAGGGGCAGCTGTATTTTAAAATAAAATTTCTATTATAGGTTCTGGTATTTTTAAAGAACTAGTATTTTTGACTGTGTCTTATGGAAGAATTCTAATCACAAATCTTAATGGGGAAATCACTCCAAGCTACAAGGTAGGGGAAAAAATGATCTTTGCCCCGAAACAGCTCTGTAAGTATTCAGCAATGCCATTGGCTGTCAAATCCAGTGCATTTCAAGGCTTTGGACTTTAGTGCTAGTTGTTTATTTTAATTTTTTTAAATCATCAGCACTACTAATTATTCTGTTTGTCATCTCTTAGGCCTTTTGGGAACATTATTGCTTTATTTATTTTTGAAGATTACAAGTATTATAAAAAGCATATCATATATCAATGAAACCAAAGCTGCTTCCTGCTACCACTGCAATATTTTCTGTTTTAGTGTTGACTATGTTAACTTAATTATCATGAGAAAAAATAAATTTCAATATGTTCTATGGTAATATGTCATATATTTTAAAACTTGTCCTTAACATAATAAACATGACAGTCTCAAGGTATGTGACTGAAAGTCAATAAAATAATGTTCGCTGTGATATGATGCAAACCAACTGCCCAGTAGGGAAAATATTTTGTTTTTTAAGATTACAATTTTGTACTTAATTGGAAAGGCCAATATTAGGATGAGAGCACCAAATTCAGATGAATTTTCAAAGAATAACATGTGCAAAACTATTTTAGTAATAATTCAATACCTGCAATAAAAGGAGAAATTATTGCCAATATTTGTGGGTATATTTAAAATATGCCTTGTGGTGTACATTTCTGCAATGCCTACATTGTTTCCTGGTGGATAAGGAAGAACTTTCTGCAAAGTAAGTATGCGGCAACATTCTGATGAGATAGGAAAATGTCATGGACTCAGAAGTTCTGTGTAAAAAACAAATTAAAAGTCAAACAATAACAAATAAAAGAGAATTCTGTTAGATAGTCCCCATGTATTTAAATTGAATTTTATAAAACATACAACAGTTCACTGTACACTATAATCACTTTCTAGGATATACTGAACATTGTCTTCATATTTTATTATGTTTTGCATCTGTTACATCTTAAAAAGAGTTTAACTCAATTGTGTTCGTTGAAATTTAACTACATTAAAGTTGAGAATATGGCCACAATTTCTGTTCAATAAAAATAAGTTGTGGATGGATTCTTTTCATGTTCTTTGAGTCTAACTAGGTATCGAGAAAGAAGTCAAAGAAACGTATGTGGCAAACTTAACTATGAGAGCAACCTGAAGTCCCGGGATCTGGGTCGCAAATAAAGCAATTTGGGTCTGGCAATTAAAGGAAATTAACAAATAATAATAAATGTGGACATGTTCAAAGACAGAGCAAGTCTTCTCCATACCAGGTACAGAGTAGGATGTGGGGAAACCTTTCAAGTGGTGTTAGTAAAAAACACTGTGCCATGTGGAGTTTTAAGTTAGACACACTGCTCAGCATCAATGTGTGTTCATTTGCGTACATGAAACTTAATAGAAGGGAAAAAACAGGGCTCCCAAAATATGGTACATTCCAAAATCCCCAGCAAAACATATGGCTATAAGTTAATCCAATTATTTTATTTTTTTTCCTAAATAGTGTAGAAAACTTTACAGTAATGTATACTTTTGAGTAATATTCATTTGATAACTATTGGATATAAGCTGTTTCATATTGACATTAGGATAAGTGACTTATTTGTGGTTTCCAGTCTCATTTATAAAACACATTAAAAATATTCTACATGCCCAATATTAAATAATTAATAAATCAAGGGTATTACTTTTTTTAACCTGTACTACACAGTAAATTGCATAGGACATAAAACACAATTGTTCAACCCAACAAATTATCATGAATCAAACCATCATGTATGCAAATATATATTGTTTATCTTCTCAATTACTCTGTTCAATCCTAAAGTGAATCTTCTTCCTAACATTTAACATTCATATGTGAGCTCAACAACAGTAGAAATGTGTGCCATGCCACTTTGAGTAGGTTTCCACTGATAAATATCATTTGCACTCTATTTCCCTT
This sequence comes from Mastomys coucha, assembly GCF_008632895.1. Lineage (NCBI taxonomy): Eukaryota > Metazoa > Chordata > Mammalia > Rodentia > Muridae > Mastomys > Mastomys coucha. The sequence continues at coordinate 8,416,622 of NW_022196899.1, forward strand.
ACTGGACATTTCACTGAATATTCATTCAGCACCAACATTCATTGTCTATGGTCCCAAAGAATATGCTATCTTATCTCCAAATTTACTACAACCATCTTCTCCACATTTTTCTCTCTTTGTTAACAATTATTAGTTTATAATATATTCATTGTTCTATTTTTTCCTGATAACATTGATCAAGATCGGAGGATCATTTTTGTTCCTATTCTTCTAGCTGTGTTTCTATTTGTGAAGAATTCAGACAATACAAAGATGATTTTCAGAAATTTGGAAAGATTAACTATATCTAATTTTCTCACAGTTTGGTACATCTTTGTTCAACCAAAGGAAACCCGTTTTTTTTTTCCAAGGACTCCCTCAGTTGGCTAATACCTATTACCTCTCTCTTATCACTTGGAAGAATCAGCTGTCAGAATTTCTACTCAACTTTTGAACCTCTTTTTGTTTTCTTTCTTTGTTTTTATTATTTTATTCTTTTTACTTCTTACTCACTGTCCCACTCCCAGACACCCCTCTGACAATTCTTTCTCCTATCCCCACTCCTCCTGTGAGTGGATGGAAGCACCCTTGGGTAACCCCCACCACCACCACCTTGACAGTTAAAGATTGTGGGAAACTAAGCCTTTCCCACTGAGACCCATACAATGCAGTCCAGCTAGAAGAACATATTCCGAATATAGGCAGCAGGACGGCCATGCTGGACTCCTATCTTTAAGCACAACAGAATATCATTAATAGTGTCAGGGACTAGGGTTTGCCTATGAGATGGGTCTCAAGTTTGGCCGGTTATTAGGTGGCCATTCCTTCAGTCTCTGTTTCATCCCCTGTCCCTGTATTTCTTGTAGACATATAAATTGAGTCAAAAGTTTTCTGGGTGGGTTCATGACTCTGCTGCTCTATTGGAGTTCCTGCCTGGATAACAGGAGGTGATCTGCTTGCGTTCCATATTCCCAATGTTGTGAATCACAGCTAAGGTCATCTCATTGACTCTTTGGTGCCTTATTTTTCCCAGTACTCTGTCTTTTCCTGGAGATTTGTCCTAACGTCCCATTCCTATCAATTGCAGATGTCCATTCATTCTCTTGGCTCTCTGGCCATCACTCCTGAGTCTCCCCAAACCTGATCCTGAAGTCCCCAATCACCTTTTCCACTTAGTTCACTTCCTCCATCTGCTTCTTCGGACTACTTCATCTGACTTTCAAGGTGAGATTCAAGCACCCTCACTTGTACCTTCCTTCTTGTTTAGGTTCTTTAGATCTGTGGAGTGTAGCAAGGATAGCCTGTATTTTATGGCTAATATCCATTTATAAGTGAGTACACACCATGCATATCTTTTTGGGACTGGGTTACCTCACTCAGGATGATGTTTTAAGATATATCCTGCAAAATTCATGATGTCTTTGCTTTTAATAACTGTATTGAATTTCATTGTATAGACTTACTGCATTATCTTTTTTTCTTTCTTTCTTTTTAAATTTTTTTAAATTTTTTATTTATTTATTTTTTAATTGGTTATTTTGTTTATTTATATTTTAGATGCTATCCCCCTTCCTGATTTCCTCTCCAAAACCCCCATCACAACCCCTCCCACCCACCCCTGCCTCCACTCACCACTACCCTAGCATTCTCCTATGCTGGGGCATCAATCCTACAGAAGACCAAGGGCCTCCCGCCTTTTGATACTAGACAAGGCCATCCTCTGCTACATATGCAGCTGGAGCCATGGATGTCTTCATGTGTATTCTTTGGTTGGTGGTTTAGTCCCTGGAATCTCTGGGGGTGGGGGAGTCTGGTTGGCTGATATTGTTGTTCTTCTTATGGGGTTGCAAACCTTTTCAGCTTCTTCAGTCCTTCCTCTAACTCCTCCATTGGGGTACCCCTGCTCAGTCAGATAGTTAGCTGCAAACATCTGCGTCTGTATCAGTAAGGCTCTGGCAGAAACTCTCGGGAGGCGTCCATATCAGACTTCTACCAGCATGCACTTCTTGTCATCAACGATAGTGGCTGGTTGGGTAGCTGTTTATGGGACGGATCCCCAGGTGGAGCAGTCTCTGGATGGCCTTCCCTTCAGATTCTGTTCTACTCTTTGTCCCTGTGTCTTCTTTGGACAGAAGCAATTCTGGGTTAAAATTTTGAGAAGACTGGTTGGCCCTATCCCTCAACTGAGCCTGTGCCTAACTTTTGGATATGGTCTCTGCAGATTTGCTCTCCCCTTTGTTGGGAATTTCTACTAATGTCATCCCCTTTGGGTCCTGGAGGGCCTCTTACTTTCCTGGCATCTGGGACTTTCTGGTAGCTACCCGTAGTTCCCCATCCCCAATTGCTACACACCTCTGTTCAATTTCCTGACCCTCTGTATATCTCCCATGTCTCCTCCCACCCATGATCCTGTCCCCCTTTCCCTCCTTCTCCTCTCTTCCTCCCAACTCCTGCCCACCCTCTACTTCCCATGATTATTTTGTTCCCCCTTTCAAGTAGGACTGAGGCATCCACACTTTAGTCTTCCTTCTTCTTGAGCTTCATATGGTCTGTGAGTTGTATCACGAATATTCTGAGCTTTTTGCCTAATATCCACTTATTAGTGAGTACATACCTTGTATGTTCTTTTGTGACTGTTACCTCACTCAAGATGATATTTTTTAGTTCCACCCATTTGCCTAAGGATTTCATGAAGTTATTTTTTAATGGCTGAATAGTACTCCATTGTATAAATGTACCACATTTTCTATATCCATTCCTTTCTTGAGGGACATCTGGGTTGTTTCCAGCTTCTGGCTATTATAAATAAGGCTGCTATAAACATAGAGGATCATGTGTGCAAGTTATATATTCAAGCATCTTTTGGGTATATGCCCAGGAGTGGTATAGCTGGATCCTCAGGTAGTACTATGTCCAATATATTGAGGAACAGCCAGACTCATATCCAGAGTGTTTGTACCAGCTTGTAGCTGATAGAGCAGAGGAATGTATGACATTTTCTTTATCCATTCTTCAATTATGGGACATCTAGATTCTTTCCAGTTTCTGGCTATTAAGAATACAGCTGCTATGAACATAGTTGAGCAAGTGCCTTTGTTAAGATGGTGGAACATCTTTTTGATATGCCCAGGAGTATATATCTGGGTCTTGAAATCAAACTATTTCCAATTTTCTGAGAAACTACCATTTTGATTGATTTCCAAAATGGTTGTTCAAATTTGCACTCCCAGCATCAATGGAGGTATTTCCCTTGCTCCACATCCTTACCACCATGTGCTGTCACTTAAGTTTATGGACCTTTGGTTTTTTGATAAAGAAATCAAAACCGTACAATGGGTAAAAGAAAGCATCTTCAATATATGGTACTGGTCTAATTACATGTAGAATAATGAAAACTGATCCAGATTTATTACTCTGCACAAAACTGAATCCCAAGTGATTCAAGGACCTCAACATAATCCAGCTACACTAAATCTCATAGAAAAAAAAGTGGGAAATACCCTTGAACTCATTGGTACAGGAACCAATTGCCTGAACAAAGCACCAATGGCTGAAGCTCTAAGGTCAACAATTGACAAATGGAATCTCTGTAAAGCTTCTGTAAGGCAAAGGACATTGTCAGTAGAACAAAATAGCCTAGAGATTGGTAACGATTTTTCACCAACCCTACATGTGACAGAGGACTAATATTCAAAATTTGTAGAGAACTCAAGAAGTTAGACACCAACAAGCCAAATAACCCAATTTAAAAATGACGCAGAGAGCTAAAGAAAGAATTCTTAACAGAAGGAACTCGAATGGGTGAGATTAGAGAAATGTTCAATGTCCTTAATCATCAGGGAAAATGAAAATCAAAACAACTCAGGTTTTAACTTACACTAATCATAATGCCTAACAGCTTTTGAAACTTTTAATAATTTCTTCTGGAGAAAGCATGTTAACAAGCAGTCAGAGTCAACTCAATATCTTCCTTCCTCTTCTCTCTTGGTTATTAACATCTTTCACTTCATTATCAACTTGAAAGTTCTTTTTTTTTGTGGCTACTCAAATAAATTAATTTATTAACATAATGTCCTTTAATCTCAGTAGATTTTGTTCTAATCATCTGGCCAAATCACTAAGAAAAAATGGATCTAATCAAGAAAACAATACTTAATGCTAAATTTAAAAATAATATCAAAAGTAGTATGAAAGAAAAATAGGTCAAGGCTATTTTGGATGACTTAAGCATGTTGCCTAAAAATGGTCTTGAGATTAGAGTTATGTTCTTTTAATATTGCTATTTAATGGTCTATGATATCAGTTATACTAGTTTAAGAAAAATATTACATATTCTTTGTTTTCACTGTATCAGTATTTTAAAATAATGTGTATTGTACTCACTACTAAATTCTAAGTTTTTATAGACATTATATTATTGTGCTTGATATTGAGTCACTAACTAAAGCAGTATTGAACAATATGCAGCCAGCACTGGAACAACACTGCAGAGTGGTAAACTATTGTGACTTTTCTTTCAGTACTAATGCAATATTGTACACTAAAGATGAACATTTAATTTTGCTTGTCCAGTTATCTTTCAGCATATAGTTGTAAATATTTTCCAAAGTAGTTTTCCTATGATTTGGTAATAAAAATGCTAATGCCGGCCATCCTACTCCTAAACCTTAGAACAAAATCAGACATGTGGACATATATACATTATGCAGGTATATTTCAGGAGTCTTCTTCACTTGTCTTTTATTAAGCTTCAGTTGTTGATAAGAGCAATCAGGAATGAGTACACTCAGACAACGTCCTGAGAAGAAGGTACAGAGATACTCATTGCCACGTCACCCTTTGAACGTCAGCAAATAAGAATTCCTTTTCCCGAAGAAAAGAAAAAGAGCAAGGGAGAAAATGTCAGCTCCTTACAGCTATTTTATCAAAGGAAGGAAATATCAAGCTTAAACGATCAATCTATATAGAAGACACTGTGTAATGCCTAGTAAAGTCATGTCTATGGCACAGTTCAATGATATCTTGTTGAGGTTTAGCCATGCTGAATTAATAACGTTTTAGTTGTTTTCAATTTACTATTTTATGTTGTTAAGAATTTCATGAATGGGCACTATATTGATAGCACTTTTACCATACCCTTTGCCCACTCAAAGTCCTCCTGTGTGGAGGACAATTCTCTCTCAAATTCATGACTTCTTTAATTCGTGTGACACACACACACACACACACACATACATACATATGTATATATACAAAAATACAACCTTTCAAGTCCCTTTCATAAGTATGTGCTTAGAAATCACCACTTAGATTCGATAGCATAGAGGTTGAATAAATTTATACAAATGGACTTTTATTTTAAAAAAAAAGAAATTGTGGAATTTTTAGGTGAAAACATGGACTAGAAAATATATTGAATGATGTAACCCAGACCTAGAAAGGTAAATACCATGTATTCTCTTATTTGTGGATCCCTGCATCAAACCCTCAGATGAGAGTTTCTAATGTGGCAAAACCAAATAGCAACAACAAAACCAACCAAACAAATGACCAAACAGCAACAACAAACCAGAAAAGTAAAATGGCACCATGTCTTGTGTGGGAGTGAGGTAGGGTAGAGGTTGGATTAGAGTGGGGGACAGGAAGCAAGTTTAGATAGAAGGCTAATAGAACACAGGTCCTATGAAAGGTGTCAGTTTTTATGACCACTAGTTAAAATATATGATTTGTAATAGTAACTTGCATTTACTAAGACTATTGCACACACATGGAACAGTAGCACTATGACGAAGGAGTAAGAATGACAGAAGACTAGTTCAAAATCTTCGTATTTTGTAATTTTTTTTTATGTATCAAAAATCGTTACAATCCCATGTTGTCTTTTTATTATCTAATAATAGTTTTGAAAAATAATTTACTCCTTTCAAATGTGTTCATATATATACAGGCAAAAATGCCAAATTCTCTATGTTCAGTAACTTCTGTTATTCTAGTCTAGACATTCCTAGCAACAGACCTTAGATTATGACTTTACAAGATTATTTTGATTGTTGTTTTGATATCATTTAATTTGGAAAGCAATTGCCTTTCTCTGCAGACTGAAGCAATGTCATATTATAAGCAATTTCAAACCCTGATAGGGAATCAACTGATGGCTTAAAAAAGCCTGATATCTCTTGAGAGACCAGCCTAAATCAATTTTCAAATTACAGGGCAAGATCAATCAGAGAACAATCTATGGACTGTTTAAAACACACTGTGTTCTGGGTGCTCTAGTAAAATCACACTGGCAAGGAGTTCTGCCCTTCTTGAAGAGGCTGCTCCCTGCCGCTTCTTTTGCTTTAGAATATTTGGACCCTTGGTGGCCCTGATTACTCACTGGAGAAAGGTTTATGCAGAAAGCCCATATTGCCTCATCTCTTGCAACTGCAGTTTACTTGTTTTATTAGAAAATAATTAAACTGCTCAAAATTAAGTTGGAGAGTGGCCAATTTTTCCATGGTTGTTTAAAGGGCGATGACTTGGTAGCATTTGTTACTAGGGAAACAATAAGGTGCAACACGCACTTAAATTTCTGTAAAAATAAGGCCTAAGTGTACTTGCATGGAAAAATGTTTCTATAGTTGAAATTTTACTAAATAGGACACTAATTAAAACACAAACTCACCACAAGATAAATGAACTAGTTTAGTCCTGATCTTTTTGAAATTCAACTTTTTGTTGACTTGCAAAATAAGCTCATTTTAAAATATTAAGAAAATTAACAATTTTTCTGGGACCAGAATAATATCAGAAGTCAACATTAAAGTAACTAGAGAAGAGATTCAAGTATACCTTATACAAACAAATATGTAACATTTAGTAAATCAAAGATATAAATCCAAATATTTAATATTCTATTAACCATAATGATTTTTCCTTCTACATTATAATATAGTATAATATAATATAATATGTTATAATGATACATATGTAAATAATGCTATTTTTTAGAAACAGAGTATATTTATCACTTTATAATAATTGCCATGGGAATAAAATGAGCAATAATCATTTTTACCAAGATAGTAAGAGATGTAGAATTATAAAATTTAAAGAAATAGGATATCAAACACTTCTGAAGAAATATTTACCTTTTTCCACTTGCTATTAGGCATGTTAAATAAAATTGATGCAACAATACCTTCTCTATGGGACAAAACCACATATACTCACGAGGTGAATACTTCATTATTTTATACAGTACTATTGACTTCAGTTTGTTATTTTAAGAGTTTAATCAAATGACAACACAAAAAATATAATGGTCAATAATTAATATTCAAATATGACAAGCCTAATAGAGTTTATGTACATAATAAATGAGTATCCAGTTCAGTCTTGATTGTGCATTCACCAATGTGTTCTATTATGTGCATGTGAACATATGAAAATATGAAGTGGCCTTAGGCCAGAGATCCGGGCGGGATTCGCCATTTTCTCTCGGGTGAGTTTCTGAGACCTGAGCA
>NW_022196899.1:8429635-8437892 GCF_008632895.1 Mastomys coucha
AAATAAAGAAAATATCTAAAATAAAAAAAAAAAAGAAAAAAAAGAAAATATGAAGTAAGATATATAAATTTCCCAGTCTAACAAAATAAATCTGATTCACTAATGTGCAAAGGGAAAATATGCTATTTTATAACATTTGCAATAAAATTTTCCCTTAAAAATTGTTCTATATTCAAGTCTCCCATGAACTACTTGATGTCAAAAACTAAATGTGAAAGCTTTGACCACATTGAAAAGTATATTAGATAGTCCATGATAATTTACGTAATAAATACATGAATCATGTTCTATAAAAGTTATTTTTTGCATTTAAATGAAATTAGTGTATATAGATAAGAAACATGTTATATTTACTCTGTCACTGGAGAGAAACAGTACTTAATAAGTTTCTTATGACATGATTATAAAAATATAACCATCAGGAAGGAGTATGGATTAGGTTTATGATGCTGATTATGTTGATTGATGGATATCTAAACAATACAGCATCAGAAAGCTGAATAAATATTCCATCCTGGAGAGGGGGATCTGTGAATGGCTGCTTCAGGCTGTGTTTCTTAGTCCTGCACAATATATATTAGAAAAATGGCAAGAAAATATGTGAAGTTAGTGAACAATTTCTTTGGTTGTCTTGTTCTGGGTGCTTCAGTTTGCACACATTCTATCCCCTTCATCTTAGTAAATGAATGGCAGACTGGGAAGAAAACTCCAAGGGTGCCCTTCTACAGTTAGTTACATTTAGGGGGGCAGAAGCGTGAAGTAAATCAGATTCAATGAACATAAATACTTTAGTCATTTTTGGATGTTGTTTAAGTTTAAATGCAAAATAAAACCAAAGAAATTTTACCCATCATGATTCTTGTGTATGATTTGGATGCAGGTAGACTTTTCCAAGCCAAGATCATGATTTTTTAAGAGTGAAGACCTGGTGTATCGAGTTATTTTATTTTATTTAATAAATGGCAGAGCCTATGCCACTAAAGGGGTTGAATGAATCCCTTTCAGCATAGAACCACCTATGCAGCAGACTTCCATATACACAGAAATCAAAGGACAGTGATAGCAGATATGGAGACACAAAGACATGGAGATTAATGATGAGGAAAAAATGCAAAGCATCCAAGGAGAAGACCAAAAACTCAGTCAAGGCAGAACTAAGGACCTGGTCTCAGAATGAAAAGAAGGTCAAGGATGCGCTTAGGATTTAGAGCTATTTGCTGTCATTGCATGTTTTGCTTTTCCCCACCTGCATTTGATATATTTTTTTTATTCTTTGAATATTTCAGAAGTTTATCAATTAGTATTGATGGTATTCATCTCATTCCAACTGCCCCTGATGTTTCTACTCCATCTCTGCCAGCTGATTGCTCTCTTTTTATTTTTTATTTTTTGCTACTAATTCCCCATAGTCCAATTAGTGAGTATATACAGGAACTAGGAATTCAAATTGATTGTTCCAATATGTTTGAAATAATTAGGAGATGGTACTTTCCCCCTATACAGCAAATTTATAAGCATTTTACATATATGAAACTGTTTTTTCTATTTTGCAGTGTAAAATTTTACACAGGAATATTGTTACCAGAGATTACTTCTCAGTGTGGTAAAAGTAGATATTTATTTCCTAAGTTATTCACTGAGGTAAAACTTGAATTTTTAAGTAAAGTTTGTTTACTTATGATGCAGAATATAATATTTATTTGTTAAAGAAATATGAGACAGGCCACAGAACCTGCAGAGCAGTGGGAACAGGGTCCTTCCTGCCTCCATCTACACGCAGGAGGTACAACAGTTCCACAGTCCTCTGTGCACCTTCCTGCCAGGGGATAGCTGGTCTCCAGGGAGTGCTCTGACCCTGGGACTCAGATGATTTTATCTCTGGTGCCTTTCTAAGGTGGGACCAGCCAGGAGACACAGGCCACAAAAGCAGCAGAGCAGCTGGGACAGGGTACTTCCTACATCCATTTGCACCCAGGAGGGACATCTGATCCATAGCCCTCTGTGCATGGGTATTACCAGGATAGAGCTGATCTCCCAGGAGTGCTGACACAGGATTACAGACCCACAGGAGGAAGAATCTCCAGCCAGAGACAGCAAGAACATCTAACACCAGAGATCAACAGATGGTGAAAGGCAAATGCAAGAATCTTACCAACAGAAACCAAGACTACTCAGCATCATCAGAACCCAGTATTTCCACATCAGCAAGTTCTGGATACCACAACATATGGGAAAAGAAAAAATTGGGTCTAAAGTCATATCTCATGATACTGATAGAAGAATTTAAAGACATAAATAACTTCTTTAAAGAAATACAGCAGAACACAGGTAAAGAGGTACAAGCCTTAAAAAAGGAAACACAAAAATCCCTTAAAGAATTACAAGAAAACACAACCAAATGCATGAAGGAACTGAACAAAACCATCCAGGATCTAAAAATGGAAGTATGAACAATTAAGAAATCTCAAAGAGAGACAACTCTGGAGATTAAAATGTAGGAAGAAGTCAGGAGCCATAGATGCAAGCATCATGAACAGAATACAAGAGATAGAAGAGAGAATCTCAGGTGCAGCAAATACCATAGAAAACATTGACACAACAGTCAAAATGCAAAATGCAAAAATACCCTAACACAAAACATCCAGGAAATCCAGGACACAATGAGAAGACCAAACCTAAGGATAATAGATATAGAAGAGAGTGAAGACTTAAAGGGCCAGTAAATATCTTCAACAAAATTATAGAAGAAAACTTTCTTAACCTGAAGAAAGAGATGCCCATGAACATACAAGAAGCCTACAGAACTCCAAATAGTTTGGACGAGAAAAGAAATTTCTTCTGCAACATAATAATCAAAACACCAAATGCACAAAACAAAGAAAGAATATTAAAAGCAGTGAGGAAAAAAGGTCAAGTAACACATAAAGGTAGACCTACCAGAATTACACCAGACTTCTTGACAGAGATTATGAAAGCCAGATCATCCTGTGTAGAAATCATATGGACCCTAGGAGAACACAATTGCCACCCCAGGCTGCTATACCCAGCAAAACTCTCAATTACCATAGATGAAGAAACCAAGGTATTCCATGACAAAACCAAATTTACACAATATCTTTCAACAAACCTAGCCCTTCAAAGGATAATGAATGGAAAACTCTAACACAAGGAGGGAAATTATATCCTAGAAAAAGCAAGAAAGAAATCTTTCAACAAATCTAAAAGAAGATAGACATGTGAACAGAATTCCAACTCTAACAACAAAAATAAAAGGAAGCAATAATTACTATTCCTTAATATCTATTAATATCAATGGACTCAATTCCCCAGTAAAAAGACAGCCTATCAGACTGGCTACATAAACAGGACCCAACGTTTGTTGCATATAGGACAACAAAACTCAGTGACAAAGACAGACACTATATCAAAATAAAAGGCTGGAAAATAATTTTCCAAGCAAATAGTTCCTAGAAACAAGCTGGAGTAGCCATTCTAATATCAAATAAAAATGACTTTCAACATAAAGTTATTAAAAAAGATAAGAACTCATCAAAGATAAGATCTACCAAGATGAATTCTCAATTCTGAACCACTGTGCTCCAAATTCAAGGGCATCTACACTCATAAAAGAAACTTTACTAAAGCTCAAAGTACACATTGCACCATACACAATAATAGTGGGAAAATTCAACACACCATTCTCTGTAATGGACAGATCATGAAACAAAAACTAAACAGAGATACAGTGAAACTACAAGAAGCTGTGAAACAAATGGATTTAAAAGATATCTATAGAACATTTCATCCTAAGACAAAAGGATATACCTTCTTTTCAACACCTCATTGTGCCTTCTCCAAAATTGAACATATAATCAGGCACAGAATAGGCCTCAATAGATACATGAAGATTGAAATATTTCCTTGCAGCCTATTATATCACCATGGACTAAGACTGGTCCTCAATAACAAAATAAACATTAGAAAGCACACATATACATGGAAGCTTAACAACACTCTACTCAATGATAACATGGTCAAGGAAAAAATAAAGAAAGAAATTAAAGACTTGCTAGAATTTAATGAAAATGAAGCCAAAACATACCCAAATGTATGGGACACAATGAAAGCAGTCCTAAGAGGAAAACTCATAGCTTTAAGTGCCTCCAAAAAGGAACTGGAAAGAGCATACACCAGCAATTCGACAGCACATCTGAAAGCTCTAGAACAAAAAGAAGCAAATTCACCCAAGAGGAGTAGACAGCAGGAAATAATCAAACTCAGGGCTGAAATCAACCAAGTGGAAACAAAAAGAACTGCACAAAGAATCCACCAAACAAGGAGCTGGTTCTTTGAGAAAATTAACAAAATAGATAAACCCTTAGCCAGAGTAACTAGAGGGCACAGAGACAGTTTCCTAATTAACAAAATCAGAAATGAAAAAGGAGACATAACAACAGACACTGAGGAAATCCAAAAAAGTCATCAGATCCTACTACAAAAGCCTATACTCAACAAAACTCGAAAATCTGGATGCAATGGACAATTTTCTAGACAGATAACAAGTACCAAAGTTGAATGAAGATCAGATAAATGATCTAAAGAGTCACTTATCCCCTAACATAATAGAAGCAGTCATTAATAGTCTCCCAACTAAAAAAATCCCAGGACCAGATGGGTTTAGTGCAGAGTTTTATCAGACCTTTCAGAGAAGACCTAATATCAATACTCCTCAAACTATTCCACAAAATAGAAACAGAAGGTACTCTACCCAATTCATTCTATGAAGCCACAATTACTCTGATACCTAAACCACACAAAGACCTAACAAAGAAAGAAAACTTCTGACCAATTTCCCTTATGAATATCAATGCAAAAATTCTAAATAAAATTCCTGCAAACCAAATCTAAGAACACAACAAAACAATCATCCATCATGATCAAGTAGGCTTCATCCCAGGGATTCAGGGATGGTCCAATATATGGAATTCCATCAACATAATCCACTATATAAGCAAATTCAAAGAAGAAAAACATATGATCATCTCCTTAGATGCTGAGAAAGCATTTGAGAAAATCCAACCCCCTTTCATTATAAAAGTCTTGGAAAGATCAGGGATTTGTGGCCCATAACTATACATAGTAAAAGCAATATACAGCAAACCAGTAGCCAACATCAAGCTAAATGGACAGAAACTTGAAATAATCCCACAAAAATAAAGGGACTAGACATGACTGCCCACTCTCTACCAGTTCAATATTGTCATTTAAGTCCTAGCCAGAGCAATTACACAAAAAAAGGAGAACAAAAATTGGAACAGAAGAAGTTAAATTATAACTATTTGCTAATAATATGATAGTATACTTAAGTGACCCCAATAATTCCACCAGAGAGTTCCTAAACCTGATAAACAACTTCAGCAAAGTAGCTGGATATAAAATTAACTCAAAGAAATCAGAGACCTTCCTCTACACAAAAGATAAACAGGCTTAGAAAGAAATTAGGGAAACAACACCCTTCACAATAGTCACAAGTAATATAAAATACCTTGGTATGACTCTAATTAAGCAAGTGAAAGATCTGTATGACAAGAAATTCAAGTCTCTGAAACAGGAAATTGAAGAAAATCTCAGAAGATGAAAAAGTCTCTCATCATCATGCATTCAGGATTGACTCAATTCTTCACAGAGTTGGAAAGAGCAATTTGCAAATTCATTTGGAATAACAAAAAAAAAAAATCTAGGATAGTGAAAACTATTCTCAACAATAAAAGTACTGGTTGAATCACCATCCCTGACCTTAAGGTGTGCTACAGAGCCATTGTGATAAAAACTGTGTGGCATTGGTACAGAGACAGGCAGGTAGATCAATGGAACAGAATTGAAGACCCAGAAATGAACACATATACCTATGGTCACTTGATCTTTGACAAAGGAGCTAAAACCACCCAGTGGAAAACGACAACATTTTTAACAAATGGTGCTGGCTCAACTGGCAGTTAGCATGTAGAAGAATGCAAATATATCTAATCCTATCTACCTGAACAAAGATCAAGACCAAGTACATCAAGGACCTCCATATAAAATCAGATACCCTGAAACTAATAGAGAAGAAAGTCGGCAAGAGCTTCGATCACATGAGTACAGGGAAAATTTCTTGAACAGAACACCAGTAACTTATGCTCTAAGATCAAGAATTGACAAATGGGACCTCATAAAGTTGCAAAGCTTCTGTAAGGCAAAGGACACTGTCAATAGGACAAAATGGCAACCAACCAATTGAAAAAAGATCTTTACCAATCCTATATCTTATAGAGGGCTAATATCCATTATATACAAAGAACTCAAGAAGTTAGACTCCAGAGAACCAAATAACCCTATTAAAAATGGGGTAGAGAGCTAAACAAAAAATTCTCAATTGAGGAATAACAAATGGCTGAGGAAGCACCTAAAGAAATGTTCAACATCCTTAGTCATCAGGGAAAAGCAAATCAAAACAACCCTGAGATTCTACCTAACACAAGTCTGAATGGCTAAGATCAAAAACTCAGGTGACAGTAGATGTTGGTGAGGTTGTGGAGAAAGAGGAACACTCCTTCATTGCTGATGGGATTGCAGGCTGGTACAACCACTCTGGAAATCAGTTTGGTGGTTCCTCAGGAAAATGAACATAGTGCTGCATGAGGATCCTACTATATCACTTCTGGGCATATACCCAGAAAATGCTCCAACATGTAATAAGGCTATATGCTCCACCATGTTCATAGCAGCCTTATTTATAATAGCCAGGAGCTGGAAAGAACCCAGATGTCCCTCAACAGAGGAATGGATACAGAAAATGTGGTGCATTTACACAATGGAGTACTACTCAGCTATTAATAAAAATGAATTTATGAAATTCTTAGGGAAATGGATGGACCTTAAGGATATCATCCTGAATGAGGTAACCCACAAAAGAGCACACATGGTATGCACTCACTGATAAGTTGATATTAGCCCAGAATCTCAGAATACCCAAGGTACAATACACAAACCACAAGAAACTCAAGAAGGAAAACCAAATTGTGGATATTTCAATTCTTCTTAGAAGGGGGAACAAAATATCCGTGGAAGGAGTTGCAGAGACAAAGTATGGAGCAGAAACTGAAGAAAAGACAATTCAGAGACTGCCCCACCTGGGAATCCTTCCCATATTCAATCAACAAACCCAGACACTATCATGGCTGCCAGGAAACGCTGGCTGACAGGAACCTTGATATAGCTTCTCCTGAGAAGCTCTGCCAGTGCTGGACTAATACAGAAAGAAGTAGCTGCTCACAGCAATCCATTGGACTGAGCACAGGGCCCCCAACAAAGTGGCTAGAGAAAGGACCCAAGGCACTGAAGGGTTTGTAGCCCCTTAGGAGGAACAACAATATGAACTCACTAGTACCCTCGGAGCTCCCAGAGACTAAACTACCAACCAAAGAGTACACATGGTGTGACTCATGACTCCAGTTGCCTATGTAGCAGAGGATAGCCTAGTCAGTCATCAATGGGAGGAGAGGACCTTGGTCCTGTGAAGGTTCTATGTCCCAGTGTAGGGAATGCCAGGGCCAGGAGGAAGGAGAGAGTGGGTTGGTTAGCAAGGGGAGGGGGGAGGGAACAGGAGGTTTTTTTCCAGAGGGAAAACCGGGAAAGTTGATATCATTCAAAACGTAAATAAATATCTAATAAAAATAATGAACAAAAATTTCCAAGGAAATAAACATACTAGGACATGGTAGTCAATTAATGTTGCATATGCTTTCTTATTGCAAAATTTTTCGTATTAGTTTAGGTGGAATTGTCAAGGAAGAGTGTGAAAACAATTAAAATTTCATAGAATTAGAGACTGTAAGGATTGGTGTAGAAAAGTGCTAGAATGTTAACAGCCCTGGAAAATACACACACACACACATACACACACACACACACACACACACACACAGACACACACACATGAAAACCCACATTTAAATTCTTAAAGTAACCTTGCACAATCTTTAATTTTTAATATTATCATTTTTGTTATTATTCTTGACACCTACTTGGTATGGCTCTCAATTAACTCCCAGTAAGTGTAGCTCTAGGAGGTTGAAACCCTCTTCTGGCCCCCTTGATACCTACATTTTAAATACTACAAAAAATATAGGAGTTGCAGAGATTAACTATGGAGCAAAAACTGAAGGAAGGGCAAGCCAGCCTAAATATAGCTATGTCCCGAGAGGCTCTGACAGTA
>NW_022196899.1:8438338-8445148 GCF_008632895.1 Mastomys coucha
TGCATGTAAATAAAGAAAATATCTAAAAAAAAAAAAAGAATAAAAATCTCATAAAAAAATAAATATTATAGCAAATTAAAAAAAATTTTATAAACCATATCCTGGCTAATATTTAAATATGCCATAATTGGGTCTATTGTCTAGAGTTAGCATTGTATGCTCTCTCTAATTGAGTTAGAGTTCCTCTCCTGGCCCACACCATATGGTAACAATATGGTCACCCAACATTCTGTATGCCCATTTCAATGTAGAGCCATTAGAGATGCTACTGCCTTGTCGGCAGGTTGACAGGGGTATTTCCTGGCTCCTATGATTAAAGTTGTCATCATCTCACTGGCACTATCACAGATACCATCAGTTGTGAATCACTATCATAAGTACCATATAATGGGCATCACCATTAAAAACTCATCTGGTAGACCTTAGCGCTGCAGGGACTATCACCTGGGATGCACCATTGAAGATGCCATCATATGAATGTTGAAATTACTGATATTTTTAATAGTGCAGCTTCAGTACAAGTACCATTGACTGTAATTTACCACTTTTGATGAAAAAACCCAGGTCTGCCATGGGAAGGCACCATCCTATATGCTACATCACAACTGATTGCCTTATGTGGAAGCACACTACAACTGCCATTACCGAGGCTTCACCATTGCAGATATCAAACTGTGAACCCCATCACTGGGAAATATATCTACTGGATATACATTGGAGATACAATTACTTCGAGTTCATTGCTTGAGATGCGATCTCTTAGTGTTTACTACTGAAGATACCAGTTCTTGGGACATCAGCATTAGAGATATCATGAATTGGGTCCATTCATTGATTCTATTGTCTCAGTTATCACCTTTAGAGATGTTATTGAATGATCTCACTTGAAAAGGTGAGAGTTTAACATTGTAGAAACCATGGCCTAAGCAACATTATTTAAGGTAGCAAATCAGGGGCCCCTACCATCAGAGATGTCAAGACTTGTATCTACCTTTAGTAATTTGACAGACTTTTTTAAAAATTGGATATTTTATTTCCATTTCAAATGTTATCCCTTTCCCAGTTTCCCCTTCGGTAACCCCCTATCCCACCCTCCTCTCCCTGCTTCTCTAAGAGTACTCCCCACCACCCAACCACTCCTGCCTCCCTGACCTGACATTTCCCTACACTGGGGCACCAAGACTTCCCAGGACCAAGGGCCTCACCTCCCATTGATGTCCAAAAAGTTCTTCCTGTGTTACATATGCAAATGGTTCCATGAGGATGTTCCTCCACCCACACACCCACTCCCACCTCCCTACTCTCGATTCCCCTATACTGGGGCATCTATTGAGCCTTCATAGGACCAAGGACCTCTCCTCCCATTGATGCATGAAAAGGCCATCCTATGCTACGTATGCAGCTGGAGCCATGTTCCTTTGTTGATGGCTTAGTCTCTGGGAGTTCTGGGGCTCTGGTTGGTTGATGTTCTTTTTTTTTTTTTTTTTTTTTTTTTTTTTTTTTTATTATTATTTTCCTAAAGATTTACTTTCTTTTTTTTTTTAATTTTTTTTTAATTTTAGATATTTTCTTAATTTACATGCGAATTTCTCCTTTCCCAGTTTCCCCTCCAAAAAACAAAACAAACAAACAAAAACAAACCCCTGTTGCCTCCCCCCTCCCCATGCCTGTGGAGATTAACTATGGAGCAGAGACTGAAGGAAGGGTAAGCCAGCCTAAATATAGCTATCTCCTGAGAGGCTCTGACAGTATCTGACTGACACAGATGTTCTTGTTCTTATTATAGGGTTGCAAAGCCCCTCACCTCCTTCAGTCCTTTTTCCAACTCCTCTATTGGAGACCTTGAGGATAGTCCAATGGTTGGCTGTGAGCACCCTCCACTGCATTTGTCAGGCTCGAGCAAAGTCTCTAAGGGATTGGCTGTATCGAGCGCCAATCAGCAAGCACTTCTTGGCATCTGCAACAGTGACTGAGTTTGGTGTCTGTATATGAGAAGGATCCGTAAGTGGGACAGTCACTAGATGGCCTTTCCTTCAGTCTCTGCTCCACACTTTTTCTCCATATTTTCTCCCTTGAGTATTTTGTTTCTCCTTCTAAGGAGGACTGAAGCATCTATACTTTGGTCTTCTTTCTTCTTGAATTTCATGTAGTCTATGAACTCTATCTCTGGTACTCTGAGATTCTGGGCTAATGTCAACTTATCATTGAGTGCATACCATACATGTTCTTTTGTGACTGGGTTACCTCACTCAGGATGATATTTTCTAGTTCTATCTGTTTGCCTAAGAATTTCATGAAGTCATTGTTTCTAATAGCTGAGTAGTACTCCATTGTGTCAATATAACACATTTTCTATATCCATTCCTCTGTTGAAGGACATCTGGTTTATTTACAGCTTCTAGATATTATAAATTAGGCTGCTATGAGCATAGTGGAGCCTGTTTCCTTGTTATATGTTGAAGCATCTTTTGGGTATATGCCTAGGAGTGGTATAAGCTGAGTCCTCAGGTAGTACTATGTCCAATTTTTTGAAGTTCAATTCTCTGAAGAAAGAAATTGAAGATCTCAGAAAATGGAAACATCTCCCATTGCATTGGCAGGATTAATATAGTAAAAATGGCTATCTTGTCAAATGCATTCTACAGATTCAATGCAATTCCCATCAAAATACCAATCTTCTTCATAGAGTTAGAAAGTGCAATTTGAAAATTTGTTTGAAATAACAAAAAACCCAGTAACCTAAGAATTTCATGAAGTCATTGTTTCTTCTTGAATTTCATGTAGTTTATGAACTCTATCTCTGGTGAAATTCTTGTTATTCTTAACAATAAAAGAACATCTGAGGGAATCACCATCCCTGACCTAAAGCTGTATTTCAGAGCAATAGTGATAAAAACTGCATGGTATTGGTACAGAGACAGGCAGGTAGATCAATGGAACAGAATTGAAGACCCAGAAATGAAGTCACACACTTATGGTCACTTGATCTTTGACAAAGGAGTTAAAACCATCCAGTGGGAAAAAGACAGCATTTTCAACAAATGGTGCTGGTTCAACTGGAGATCAGCATGTAGAAGAATACAAATTGATCTACTCTTATCTCCTTGTAGAAAGATCAAGAACAAGTGAATCAAGGACCTCCACATAAAACCCAATACACTGTAAGTAAAAGAAGAGAAAGTGGAGAAAAGCTTTGAACACATGGGCATAATTTAAAATTTCCTGAACAAAACACCAATGGCTTATGTTGTAAAATCAAGAATTGACCAATGGGAGCTAATAAAATTCAAAGCTTCTGTAAGGCAAAGGACACTGTCAATAGGACACAAAGACAAACAACTGATTGGAAAAAATATCTTTACCAACCTTACATCTGATAGAGAGCTAATATCCAATATATAGAGAGAACTCAAGAAGTTAGACTCCAGAAAACCAAATAACCCTATTAAAAAGGGTACTTAGAGCTAAACAAAGAATTTTCAACAGAGGAAGACTGAATGGCTGAGAAGCACCTAAAGTAATATTCAACATCCATAGTCACCTGGGAAATGCAAATCAAAACAACCCTTAAGATTCTACCTCAGAGCAGTAAGAATAGCCAAGATCAATAGCACAAGTGACAGCAGATGCTTGCCAGGATGTGAAAGAAAGAACACTCCTCCATTGTTGGTGCAACTGTAAACTGGTACAACCACTGTGGAACTCAATCCGGTGGTTCCTCAGAAAATTGGAAATGTAACAGCTTTGAGCTTCATTCTTGAAGACCCCATCTACTAGGCCTCAGCAATAAAGCTGAGCTCCACCATTGGAAAAGCCATCTAGTGGGCCTCAACATTATCCAAATTTTCAACTGGGCCACACCTTTAGAGGTGCTATGATCCAAACATCACAACTTGTAGATGCCACTATCATGCATTCTCCATAAAGATATTGGTTTCTGGACTATATTATGGGAGATGCTCTCCTGTAGACATCATCATTAGATTTATGACTCCCTTGAACCATTTTTAATGATATAGCCAGAGTCAAGTTTTGCAGCAATTTGTAATGCTGTTAATTTTCACTGTGGCAATAGAAAATATCTTCATTTTCCTGGCTTTGACATGGTTTGCAAACCAAGATTTTAGATGTCATCATCTATCTAAGACAAAGATACTGTCACATTTTTTTGCTACATTGCTGTGAAGAGGCACCATGAAAAGGCAACTTATATAGTAGAGCATTTAATTGGGGCCTGCTTACAACTTAATATGATTAGTCCATAATCAGCATGGTGTCAAGTGTGTTCCCAGGAAGGCAGGCAATGTTGAAGTGATGAGAACTACATCCCCCAGAGAGCATACAAATAAATAAACCCTGGAACTACCTGGGATTCTGAAACCTCAGGGAGCCCACTTACGGAAGTATACACCCTCCAACAATAACATTCTTCCTATTCCTTCTCAAACAATTCCAGTAACTTGAACCAAGCATTCAAATACATGAGCCTATGGGGCTAATCTCATTCAAACCTCTACAGATGCCATTGTTTGTCTCAACCTTCAGAAATGTCATTACATTGATGCCACCATTATAGATGTCATTTCTTGAATGCCACCATTAGGGATTCTATTCCTTGAGCATTAATAATTGAGTCACACCTTTTGGAACTAATCCTTAGAGATGTCAAATTTTGTACCTGTCCTTTAGTGATGCCCATTATATTGATAGGAACATTGCCAATATCATTAACTTGAACTCGTCATAGGTTTTATTTTTCTTCTGGATTTCACAATTAGATACACCATTGAATGAACCCATTATTAGAAAATTGATAAGCTAGAGTTTGACAGAGAATTACTATCACCTTGTCCACACCACTGAGTTGGTATGAATTGTGGCTTTCGCCACAATTTTATAGATGTCATCACCTGGGAGATACCATTAGAGATAGTATTGCTTTTTGAAATTAGAGACACCATTGCCTTTGTGCATCAGTATTTGAGCTGTCATCACCAGGACTTTATTACAGATGATATTATTTAGACCACATTATTGATTTTGTTATCATTTGTGTTGTAACTATCTTGGCACTATCACCCTGGCCTTGCCATCAAAGATTCCATGTTTGCATCTTAAGATTATATAATCCATTTCCTTAACATCAATATTATAGATACTATTTCCTTGAATTCTAAAATCTAGATGCCATTGAATGAGCCAACCACAGGAAAATAAATTTATTGGACCACAAATTAGAGATAGTACCACATAAACTACCCCTGGTGCAGTCATCATCAGGGCCTGTCCATTATGTGTATAATCACTTTGGCTTCACCAACATACAATACTATCAAGTGTGATTCTCCAGTAAATATACCATTGCATGTAACTCACTCTTGGAGATTTGGCTATCTCACCATTAAATATGCCAAAGTTTAGACCTCACCTTTGAACAGCATGATTCTGTGTTATCAATGATGGCTTAACCAAAACATCACATTTATGGATATAATTGTTTATTCTACACCAGTGCATGATCTCATTGTTGTTTAAGTATCTGTACCAATAGAGCTCTCATTTCCTGGGACTTTATATTAGAGATACTGTTGCCTGGACTACATAATAAGAGATTCCAAAATCTGGGGTACATCATTGGAGATGATATTTACTGGATTTCAACTCTGTAAATATAACTTTATGAGACATATGATTAAAGATTTCAACAATTGGGTCTATGCATTAGTCATTATATTATCTTGGGCTTCATCATTAGACCTACAATCAAATAGTTGCAACCTTTAAGAAGTGTATCTATTGCACTACAAGATCAGAAATAATTTTGTCTCTATAATACAATTGAAGCTGCTCCTGCCGATGATTTCACCCATTAGAAATGCAAAACCCTATACCAATTATTACTAGTTTTATTTTCTTGAAGATCACCACTAGAAAGTTCTAGGTCTAATTGTCTAGACACCATAATCTCTGCATAGACACTATAGATGTCATTTTTGGGGCTTTGCTTCTAAAGATACCATTGTCAGAGATGTTATTACCTGTGTTTTTCCATTAAAGATGCTATGGTCTGAATACAATGGATATATCATCTATTGGAAATAATAGAAATACCAAAGCTTGTGCCTCACATTCCAATCTGCCATCACTCTGTTGTCACCATCTTAGATCCTGTTATCTTGAACTTATTATTATTGATGCCACCACCTGAGTCTCACTAATAAAATACACCTACAGTTTGAAAATCTATCAACACCATCATTACCATCCATCACCTTGGCTGCATTATGGGAAAGGCCATTGAGTGGCCTGGAGCTTGTTATTCATGTTACTGTTATCTGCGCTGGGCCAATGTAGACACCATCACCCAGGCCTATAATTATACAATCCATCATGTGAGCCTCAGTGGCAGAGATGCTCTAACCTGTACTTTTCTATTTTGGATGCCATCGCCAATACTGACAACCAGTAATGCCATCACTTTTTGTTTCACCATCAGATATTTCATCACTGGAATCTGTTAGATAGAAGACATTGTTGTTTTCCAGTGTTGCAGATGATATAATCCTGGCCTGATCATCAGAGATGTCATCTCCCTGGCTTCAGCATTAGAAAGAGTCTATTGCCAGGTCTTTGCTATTGAAGATGCCATAATCTAAGTCTCATGTTTTCAGATTCCCTCCCCTGGTTACTACCAATATGAGTGTTATTTCCTGGACACAACCACTGTAGATTGCATTTTGGGGGCTGTACTGGCTGGTTTTATGTGTCAACTTGACACAGGCTGGAGTTATCACAGAGAAGGGAGCTTCA
>NW_022196899.1:8445553-8460524 GCF_008632895.1 Mastomys coucha
TCTCTGTATAACCCTGGCTGTCCTGGAACTCACTCTGTAGACCAGACTGGCCTCAAACTCAAAAATCCTCGGGCCTCTGCCTCTCAAATGCTGGGATTAAAGGTGTGTGCTACCACTGCCCAACCAGTGAGCAGTTTTTTAATGTGTGACATTGGTATACTATCAGATAATCACATAATCCACTAAGTGGATAATGTGACCATTCTACTCAGTCATATGGAATTTGTGATGAGAGGAAAGAACAATATTTTGGATTTATATGAATACTGATGATAAATCTATTGAAATTATCTTCTAAGATATTAATGTTAGTTGGGGGAGAGGTAAAGAGAGCAAGATTTATTAGGAAGAACACCAAAACATTGCAAGATAGTAAAGTTTCTAATCAATGTTAGTCATAAGACATTCATAGTAATGAGGTGTGTAAAGAAAGTTCACAGAAACATGGGTCTTTGAAAGATAATATACTTTGGATAGGAAAAGAACCTTCCAGGAATTTGTCTGTTTTACAGCTGGTAGTGTTTTGTGAGAAGTGATGCAAACTCTTCTAAGGAAGAACTATTTAGAAGGAATAGATTGCTTTGTGTTTCTCTTTGAATATCACATGTGGTCCCATTTTTCTTATAACCTTCCTATTCATCAAAAAAACAAGGTGTTTCTTTTCCACACAATAACAACTTTATATATTCTTTCCAAGCGCATAGAGCTAGATAACCACATGTAAGTCTTTGAAGCTAGATCTTTCTTCATATTTCCTTTGTAGGGTATTTTGAGCAAAGTGACCAGAGAAAAATATATATCAATATTAGCACTGAAAGTATGGCTATTGGTATAAATAAAGATGGCCATATAGCGCTAAAACCTTGGATTTTGTTTATGACTAGAATTTAGGAAGGATTCCTAACTCAACCTAGAGAGGCCTTAGTATACTGTAATCAGGGAACAGTGGAAGATTCCAGTAGCATAAAAGATAATATAGCTGCAAATTGTTAAAACTGTGCTCATAAGGTTTTATGTGGCAATGATAACTCTAGTTATAATTGCACTAGAGTCCATCTGTATTTCATACTGGCAAGGCATCCATATTTTGCCTATTCCCTGAGGCTTTGTATGAAGCTGAATTTTAAAGCTGTTTCTAATTAATTTTTGTGGAAGAAATTTCAAGGCTGGATAGAATTCAGGTTGTATAATGAGTAATGTTGACTGTTCTGATCTTGAATTAGAGACTTGGGAGCAAAAATTAGAACATGAAAATGATAAATGTGTAATTTGCCAAAATTAAAAAACAAAAGTTGTATAAGTAAAATTAGGTCAGTGTGTAAGTAAAATTAAGTTGGTTTCTAAAGACATTATTATGTTTACAAAGAATCCTAAACATATTTGGTTTAAGTTTTTATTGCTGTGAAGAGGCATCATGACCATCACAACTCTTATAAAGAAAAACATTAAATCAGGATGGCTTACAGATCAGATGTTTAGTCCATGATTGTCATGGCACAAACATGGTAGCATGAAGGAAGACATGGTGCTAGAGAA
Source organism: Mastomys coucha (assembly GCF_008632895.1). NCBI lineage: Eukaryota > Metazoa > Chordata > Mammalia > Rodentia > Muridae > Mastomys > Mastomys coucha. The sequence goes on from NW_022196899.1 coordinate 8,447,090, forward strand.
TTAGCTCAGAGATCTACATCACATCTATGTCAGCGGGCCATAAGAAAAGAAACCCAAGAACTAGCTGAAACATTTGAAACCTCAATCAAATTCCACAATCATTGACACCCTTCCTCTAACAAGTCTTCACCTACCAAAACCAGGCCACACCTCCTAATAGTGCCATTCACTATGAGCCTATGAAGTGCGTTTTGTTTTTTTGTTTTGTTTTGTTTTGTTTTGTTTTTATTGAAACCATCACAATTTTGCCCTGGAAGAATAAAAAGTTTGAATTATGAGTATAAATTGGGAATTAGTCAGATGACAGCTTTCATGGGTATCAGGATATAAAATTATATAGTCATTTCAAATGTTTTTCTTTTCAAAATATATCACCTTTGAGGATCCCCACCTTCACAGTTAAATAAGAAAAGAGTTTCGCAGGATTAAAATCTATGTAGACAATGCTAACTGAAGCCATGGTCCGAGAACCTCAGCTACCCCAAGCCACCCTCAGTCCTTAGTATCATCTATATGATGCTGGTTTTATAAATATGCAAAATGCAATGTTACAGATCATAGAAGCCTGAACTCAGTTTTAGGAAAGCATAGATGGTCAGATGAGATAGTGAGATTAGATATGGCTGAGTTAAGCCCTTTTGGGCACTCCTTGAGATGGAAATGTATAAAATAATAAAGCTGGTAGCCAATAGAGAAGCCATATGAGCTACACTCAGCAAGTTTGTAAGACCACAGCTGTCCAAACCAGTGAGGCTGATACTGTGACAAGTGCCTCAGAAATCAGACAGAATTTCTCTACTGAGTTGAAGTTGTACTTTGATTTCTCCTGTTTCTACCTCATTCATTCTCTTTCAGAATAGAAACATTTATTCTTTATAGTTATATTTTATAAGTATGTTTTGAATTTTATAGGTACCCATGACTATGTGTCCACACCGAGTCTCAGGAAATGTCAGAAATGTAAGTTTAAAACGTTTTAGATGCTCAGAAAGGGACTAAGCATAATCTGGATTATCAGGTGCCACATGCCTTTGAAGCACAGCGTCAGTACATTGTTTAGATAGTAAATGTGTCATACATACCCATGTATTGAATATTTTGCCATTTGATAGTATTTTGGGCATCTGGTAGAAGCTGGAAGAGAGGAAGCCTGTCTCCTCAGAGAAATTACATCATATAGAAGGCAATTACATCATATAGAAGGCAATTCATTCTCTCTTCACATTTCTCGTCAACTATGAAAGTGAACAAGTTGTCCTTGCAAATTTACTGCTGTTATTATGTATTTATTAAGCAATTGGTATCATGCAACCATGAAATGAACTCCATAAAATTGAACCAGAATGATCTCCTTGAGTGGTTTTCTTTGGTATTTTCTTAAGATTGACCCAAAAGATCAAGAACACAAATAGATAATAGGATTTAGACATATTTACACTATGATAGCTTTGTGTCCACAGTATACTGTGTGGATCCTGTAACATGGAGGCATTTGTTAATGAAAGATGAGAACAAAACGTTGACTTCTCAGACATGCGAATACACATGGAATGTGTGAGGTGCTAGGCCCTGAGGAGTTCCCACTGGAACCATTTTTGGACAAGAACACTGAGGATGAGAAAATGATTATTTTTTGTATGAAGGATAACAAATAATAGATTGATATATGAATCAATTTAGCATGATTACAGATATCTTGAGTCATACTCAACATCATTGTCAGGCCAGAGTATTCAAGGTTAGTTTCTCCAAAGAAGGATAAATCAAGAAACCTGCTACACTGACACTTGGAACTTACCCACTGTACCCCAAGTAATGTTATTAGTTTAAGAAAAGCAGGTTTCTTGTGGCTGAATGAAGTCATTTTTATGATAAACCCTTTCTTTCTGACACAAAGTAGAATGACCCATGTGATCTTGCAGACTATTTGTGTCAGGTAATTGCTCCAAGAAATTGTGATTTCTTCGGTCTTAAATCTCTCTGCCTCTCAAAGCATACTGGAGTCATTTTCAGACACCAGAGCCAGTTTGTTCTGAAACAGCCAGAAACTAAAACAGAATATAATATACTACATGAGGGTAGATGGGTTAATTCTTGTTTAACACAATGTATAAAAATGTATTATAGTGCAATCAAGGTCTGGTTCTTTGTTTTGTTTTGTTTTTTGTTTTTCGAGACAGGGTTTCTCTGTGTAGCCCTGGCTGTCCTGGAACTCGCTCTGTAGACCAGGCTGGCCTTGAACTCAGAAATCCACCTGCCTCTGCCTCCCAAGTGCTGGGATTAAAGGCGTGCGCCACCACCGCCCGGCAAGGTCTGGTTCTTAACACACAAATTGCGATGTGACATTACTATTACTAAGAAAAACTTACAGTACTGTCTAGTCCACTCAAAAGTGTGTGAGTTTATTTGCACCATACAATGAACTTTCTTTTTCAACTTTACATCTTTTCCTAAAATCTTTGTTGTGAATATGATTTACTACATGCTCAGAAAATTAGTGAGACCTTCTAAGAAAGGGATCTTTAGTTGTATTTTTAAAATTATGTTTTAAAAAGTTAGTGTAAAAACAAATTAGCATTAACATGAATGTTTGGGTTAAAATGATGGGATCAGGAACATAAAGAAAGGTAAATAAGAGTGGGTAAGAAATGACCAAGGAAACCAGATAAGAGTAGGAAGATGAGCTCTGAGGAAAATATCTTATATATGTATAAAATATGCATACATGCATGCAAACACATACACACACATATATATATACATATATATACATATACATACACACATATATGCATATACACATATGTAGGCTTAACTGCCTTATATTTTGGAGTATGTATTTCTTGTATGTTTTTTGGTTTCTCACTCAGTAAAATAAATCTACTTCGTAAATTTAAAAAGCAGAAATTTCTGCTTGACTCTGTGAACTGCATAGGTATGACTATCTCAAAGTCACATGTTTACACTAACCCCAAAAGGAGGCTGTCTGCAAACCAGAAAGTATGTCTTTCTCAGACTTCAGGTCTCCTAGTAAACCAAAACTATAGCAACAACTAGATGCCTGCTCTGTTCTGTTACGCCAGCCATTGTGGGAATCACAATAAACATCACCATAATAAATTCTCCATAGCTTGAAAAGTATGAAATACATACACACACATACATACATATGTATGTGTGTACATGTCTATATATGCATTAATACCTATATGAAATACATAAGTGAGATGGGTAAATATATATTAATACAAAAATTGTATATGTCATCTCCAGTGTCTCCTTAACTAGCATAGCATCTATACCTTAACCATTTAGCATAGAATTTGATCCAGAAAATAAAACACTGACAACACATTTAGAAATTTATTACCTTGCATTTAACCTGAAACTAAGGAAAACGTCTGCATTTTGGCATGATCTGCAATGATTAACAGATAAGCTAGTCTTTAGGCTTCCTGACTGAAGCTCCTTCCTGCTTCCTGGCAGCCCCGTGTGACTTGGGCAAAAGCATCTTTTCTCTCTCCCTGCGAAGGCTCACCTGGTTAGAACAGCTCATTTTCTATTGAAGTGATAAAAAGCACATATCATATCACACAGCACTCCATCCAAGGAATGCCTTTTATCCCTCCTCTCCCAGTCATAAATGCTAGGAAAACAGATTAACCCACTCTTTTGAATGATTTCTCTCCTGGATTACTAACAACTCTGAACAGAAAGTGGGATCAGAATCTGTGAGTAACAAGCTACCGAGAAATAAATTATGACTCAAATACAGAAACACCCAATTGAGAATTAGAGATGTCTTTGAATAACAGAACCAAAAATCAGACATCTGTGACTGCTTGTGAGTTGCACACCACAGGAATCTTAAAGGTATGCTGGAAAAAGATCTGAGAGAATATTAAAGATATTTCCAAAACTGATCTCAAGGTTATAAATTCTATTAATAATTCTGTAATTCATGATAGTCTATATTCATAAAGACTGACATGTTTTTTTCTCATCCTAGAAGACAAAATTATACATTCTTTATATCAGGATTTCTAATATTTTGTAATGTATTCTACATGTATTTTTAAACCACTTTGTTTACTTAACATGTTTAGGAACTGGCCAGTTAACTGAAAAGCTCTCCTTGTAGTCCTGTCTGAAGCTCTGAATTTGCTGAAGCTTTTGACAGTTTAGAGGAAGAAGAGAAATCCTATGTTTTATATGATGTGACTGCAAACTGCATTTTAGTAGAATTTCTTTTCCCAATATGAAACACAGTTTTGGAAATGAGAATAATAGTTCAGTACAAAAAAAAATAATTCAGTTCAAGAAAACAAAACTCATTAAGAATTACCCTAACATTCTACTTCCTAGCAAACCATCACTTTGCTCTGCCACTTTGTACGGGAAATGACACTGCAAATGAACATGTTGTCAAACTCGTGTAGTGTGTGACGTTTTACCTTCTATATATTTCAAAATCTGAGGTATATTAGTATCCACAGTATGTTTTCATGAAAAGTCACTGAATTTGCCATGCTTACACTAATGAAAATATTAACATACTGGAGTTCACTGGTTTTACTTTCAGAAGTTGAATTATCATACATAAACACACTTTTAGATGTATCTATCACATATGACTGTGTTATATAGTTTGGTTGTATTAAACATATATTCCAACTATACTTATTAAGAGAATCCAGGTCAGCAACCATCAGAAAAGCATATTTTATTTTATTTTGTGTTTTTGAGATAGAGTCTTTCTATGTAGAACTGGCTATACCGGAGCTTGTTATATAGATAAGTTTGGACTCTATCACAGAGTGATCTGCCTGCCTCTGCCTTCTGAGTACTGGGATGAAAGTTCTGCTCCAATATACCCACCAAAAAAACGGATATTTAAAAGTTGGTATATTCATTTCTTTATGTTGGAAAAATTGGCAATTTCATAGTCTGTCTTGCTCTAATTCAGCATGTATTTGCAGCTTTGCAAGTTCTCATGATCATACTGAGTTTATTACATGATAAAAGTAAGCAAGGCAAAAAAAAATTCCATGCACATACAAATGTTCACATGACACCCAAACAGAAGATAAACTGCTGGCTCTACATCTTCAATCATGTGGATTATCCTATTGATAGTTTTTGATCTCTCAACCAAAGCAGCAGCAGACACAAATATCATCAACTAGTAAGATGGCTGAACGAGTTGATTGCTTTACTGTACCCTTATTTGGCTTCTATAAACCCACCTCTGCAAATCATTTTAAGTGGAATTGAGATAGGACATTTTCCCCCAGTAGACATCACACACACCAGTTTAATACTTAATACTAATGCAATAAAAATATTATTACATTCCCTTTTCACCTCAGCACTGGAATGGCACATGCTTCATAAACACTCTTATATTGCAATAATTAATCATCTGGAAAGGAATGAGAACCTAATGTTTGTTAGGAGGAGACACAGAACTGCCAGTGCCAGTCTGAGTGGTAAGAATGAATTGTCATTATGCTGAATGCAACCGAGCTGTATTTTTCTCTTTTTAATATTTTAATCTAGATTTTATAATATGTATGTGTGTGTGTGTGTGTGTGTGTGTGTGTGTGTATACATGTATATATACTTTTAAGAAGTTTTTAAATGATTTTAATTAAACAAATTGCTTTCTGTACAATCTATCCTCTGCATCTTACTTGATCCTCCACTGTCCATCCACCCAAACTTTATATTTATGCTCAGTCTCTCTCTCTCTCTCTCTCTCTCTCTCTCTCTCTCTCTCTCTCTGTCCTCTCTGTCTCTGTTTCTCTTTCTCTCTCTCTAACACACACAAAAAATACAAAAATTAAATCATATTTACAAACAAAAATACAAAAAAGAAAAGAAAAGCAAATTAGCAAGAGACCAATAAGACAAGAAAAAGTTATCAAAACTAAACAAACAGTCAAAAAAAAAAAAAAAACAAGCAAGCAAAAACCACAAAGTCTCAGGATTTGACCTAGAATGTAGTTGTTTTTCCCTTCAACATCAGATATCAATGGTAGATAGTTTCTCCATTTGGAGGAGGAGACCATATCCATGTCCTCTCCTCAATGCTAGGCCCCTGTATGACTTGAATCTGTGAGGATTTTTTGGATATTTTTAGGGTCTCTATGAGTTCATATGTACCTCTGTCCTCTATGTCTAGAAAACACAGTTTTCTTGGAGTCATCTACCACCTCTGGCTCTTATACTTTTACTGCCTTCTCTTCTGCATCTATCCCTTAATCTTATGTAGAGAACTTTATTGAAGACATCCCATCTAAGACTGAGGGCTTGAAAGTATCTTATGTTTCTGCAATGCAGGCATGACTTGTATGCATGCATGGTGATTTGAATAAGAAAGACTCTCAAATACTTGAATGCTTGATTCCCATTTGGTAGATTGTTTTGAAAGAATTAGAAAGTATGGCCTTTCTGGAGGACATATGTCATATGAGTGGACAATGAGATTTCAATTATCCAGACCATTCATAGTTACCTCTCTCTCTCCATCTGCCTTGTATTTATGAAGAAAAATTTAATTAATCAGCTACTGCTTCAGTACAATGTCTACCTTAATACTTCCATGTTTCCTGTTATGATAGACACAGGCTCTAACCATATGAAATTATAGGTGAACCCATAATAAACTCTTTTGTCTTTAAGTTGCCTTTGCTATGATTTTGCCTCACAGTAATAGAAACTAAGATAGTCACTTTTTTATGTATTATCTTTCTTTTTTTATTAGATATTTTCTTTATCTACATGTCATATGATTTCTCCTTTCCCAGTTTCCCCTCCAAAAAGCAAACAAACAAACAAAAACAACAAGAACAAACCCCTGTTGCCTTTCCCCTCCCCATGTTTGCCACCCCACCATCTCCTACTTATTGGCCCTGGCATTCCCCTACACTGGGGCCAAGAACCTTCACAGGGCCAAGGGCCTCTCCTCCCATTGATGATCGACTTTGCAATCCTCTACTATACACATGCTGCCAGAACAATCAGTCTCACAATGTATAGTCCTTGGTTGGTGGTTGAGTCCCTGGGAGCTCTGAGGGTACTAGTTAGTTCATATTGTTGTTCATCCTATGGGGCTGCAAACCCTTCAGCCCCTTTGGTCCTTTCTCTAACTCCTTCACTGGGGACCCTGTACTCAGCTCAATGGATGGCTGTGAGCCTCTACATCTGTGTTAGTCAGGTACGGTCAGAGCCTCTCAGAAGATAGCTATATTAGGCTGGCTTGTCCTTTCTTCAGTCTCTGCTCCATAGTCTCTGCAACTCCTTCCGTGGGTATTTTGTTCCCCTTTTAAGAAGGAATGAAATTAAGACAGTCACTTTCTGTTTAGATATGAGTCCCAAACAGAAGGAAAGACCTCAGGTCTGGTTATGTAAACCTGGTCAAGAGCCCAAATCTGAGGAGGTCACAGGCCATACAGGGAGAGGCCCCATGAGGCCCCATCCTTTGCTGAAGAACTATTGGCCTCTAATGATTATTACAGAATAGGGTGTCAGTTATTTCAATTCTCTTGAATCTGTTGAGATTTGTTTGGTATGTGGCCAATATTTTGGTATGAGATTTGTACCAGTATGTGCTCAATATTGGGAAAAGATCCATGCGATGCTGAGAAGATATATCCTTTTTGTTTGGCTATACCCACTCAGAATTTGTTCTTGCTCCAGGATTCTCAGAATCTAAGAGACCACAGATGGCAACCCGGGCAACTAAACCCATGAGAGTCTATCCTATGTCTCTTCTGTACTGAGAAATGTTCTAAGCACTGAGAATTCAAAGCTGAACAAAGGAGCTGTCCTTTCCTGGCAAAATATCAAAAATTTCATGCAATATTTATATAATATAACTTTCATATATATCAATATATATAGAAAGTAATAAATTATATATTAAATATTAAAGGTAAAATGTACATCTCAGTGAAGAAGTTTATAAAAAGAGTATGAGCACTAAGAGCATCTAATTTAGACAAGACAAGGCAATTATTAAGAATGCAAATTTTGAGAAAAATTTCACAAATGATTTATAAGACAGTGATATCACTTGGTCCCAGAATCTATTTGCCACAGAGGTATCAAATCTTTGCTCTGAGCAAGGATTCTTGACACATATGGACAGTCCTGGAACTGGGATGAGAGGCAGGATAAGCATGAGTTTGTGGACAACTAAGGTTATCTAAAAATTATTGCTGCTCATAAATTGAGAAATATTGTCTAATCTCTTTAGTTAATAAAGCCTACTATAGAAATTAAATATTTTTCCCTTTGGCAAGGACTTAAAATATTGAAGAAAATGATACTATGGTATCAAAGAAGCATTCTATCTACCCTAGGTATCAGGCTTTTGTTAAAAAAAATACTGAATATTGCCATGCTTGTTCTTATCACCTTTGTACCTATGTATGATTCAATGTACAAACATATTTTTATATTATACATATTTTCAAGAGAACCAAGTGAAATAGGAACTATACATGTGTTTTCAAAATATATCAAATGTATATTATGCATGACCAATAATTCATGGTATCATGGTGATACTATCATATGAAAGCTAGTTTTGGCTAAAGAATATGATCCTTGTTATGGATCAGTTATTAACTCTTGATTTATAATGTTTTATTTTCTTATTTTATTAGAGTTTTTATTGATGAGTAAGAACTTATCACAAATCTAGAACAAGTTTTCCTATGACTTCTAAAAAACTTATTTCTACATATTTTCCTTTACCATATTATAAATGATGTTTCTTCATCAATCCAAGAATGAATAAGTTCTGCTTCAATATTTCTATGAACTATAAATGCTGAATTTTGCACTTTTATACTGAAAAGAACATACCCACTTCATACTAAAGTAAGACATAAGTTTTATGGCTGCATCTAGTATAATTGTTTCTAGTAACCTTGACCAATATGTTTTTTAAATATATATATTATATATAATTACATATATATATATATATATATATATAATTTAAAGAATAACAGTGAAAAATTAAAGTAAATTACATGAATCTTAGGGGAGTGTCTAACATGAAATTAAGGATTTTTGAGGGTAATTCTTAGTTGTATTTGTTGAATTCTCTTCCAGACATAATGAAACAAAACCCAGGCTAGAGAAATAATATCTAGATATATCTGATTTCCATCTTCTCTCCAGAGGCAGCAAAATACATTGTTCATCAGAAGCATCTCCTACTGTGGTAATATAATTGCAGGATTGGTCATAACATTCAGCTTCATCATCATTTTCCGAGAGTCAAAGGCATTTCTTAAAACTTTAGACTAAATGACTATACAAAAGCAACACAAAAATGTCATTTGAAGCTTAGTAGCCAACAAAAAGGAATGAAATCAGAACAACCCTAAGTACATGAATAACAATATTTAACAGCTTTTTAAATTTTTTCTTTTAAGCAAATGCGAAACAAAACCAATTCAGGGAAGTCGGTAATGTAGGAAGATGACAAGGAAAGCATGGTGAACTATCCCATTGTAGAGCTCTATACCTCTGTACAGAGGTAGCTCTGTTGTGTGGCTACCTCACAACACAGGACTGCTTAGGCAAAGCCTGCTAAGAATGGAAGAATGGGCTACATAAACTGGTCATCCTTTCTCTTGTTTCCTGCTGAGTCCATAGCTTCCATCTTAGAGCCTCATAGGAGGATACTAACGTGCCTCATGGAAAGAGAAGGCTTTCTGCCTTCTACCATCATAAAATGATATCAAAGAGGCAGCTGGAGATTTTTGTTCAGGAATGTAAGTCCAATTTACATTTTCCTCTCTAAAATGCTAAGGTCCCATTACTAGTTGCTAGCAAGTAAAAATTCAGAAAGTAAATATTCTACTCAAATTGCATCTTTGGGAACAAAAAATAATTTTCAAATAGCAATATATTGTAATAGACCGTAGCACCCTGTAGCTTGGTTTCTTAGAAAGCAGCATGCTTTATTCCGTTTGGAGCCTAAGTGTCTGCTCACTTCTTAGAAAGTGGTGTGCAGCAAAGGAGGATATTTTCAATGTTGAAAATTTTGCTACTCATTAGTAAATACCCCAGTGGGTGAATAGGGAAATTTTTGAGAAGGCAAGAACTCTCACTTAATTGGCTCTTTTCTATCAGATAGGGAATAGTGTGATAGAACTGTCATAGAGATTACAATAAAATCTCAGACTCTTTCATGACAGACAGCCAAAATTAATACTTAAAACTGTTTAGAATTTGACTGTTTGGAATAATGCTTTTCTGGTTTAGATAAAAATTATCTTAACATGGGTTATTCTTAGCATGATGTTTTAAAAATGATACAGTCTCAGTGTTTATGTTGTTTTTCCATTATGCCCACTCATCAATCCAACAAGATAAAAAGCATCTCATGTTTCACAACTCTCTTGGCAGAAACATCGAACTGCTGCTTTTGCAATAACTCATAACACACTTCATTTTTACTTCAAATGTATTTTCATATTAGTCTGGTAATATTCTATTACATGGTGTAGACCACAATAAACATGGTCTCTAATAAATAGATATGGAAGTGCATGTGTGTGCCCACTTGAGTTCTACTAGAAAAATCTATTAATTTTCTTTGTGGAACCACTTCCTTCAGCATTTTCACATGGGTATGTTTTTTTCTGATGCCTGTGTTAATCCTTGTTTCTTTTCAAAGACAAGCAATAGATGGAATAATCTAAGGTGTGTACCTGGAACAGGGCAGGACATTTTGGGGACTTTCCAATGTTTCCATGGGGTAGTGGATTCTCTCATTTCATAAAAGGATCTCTGATAATGTTTTAAAAGTACATCATAAACTCATTCTGAGTGGAAAACATACAAGAAACGTACAAGATTTAGACTTGTGGCATATTTTCAAGCAGTAGACAAGAATATTGGTACCCTCCCCCAAATGACTACAAACATTAGGAACAATTTCTTTGATTAAAAATAAGCCATGAGTGCCCAAATCCTACCCAAAGGAAGCTGGTCTCCCAGGAGTGCTGGCACACCTAAAATCACTGGTAGTACACTACTATTACTCCATTATCTAGACCAAGTGAGACTCTCCAGGAGCCCGCAGGACACAGAAACTCCAGGACAGCCTGGAACAGGATCTTTCCAGTTTTTATCTGTACCAAGGAGCTTAGCATGTGCCAGAATTCCACACAGAGAAACATAGTCTCCCAGGAGACACCTAAGATCACAGCCCTACGAACCCAACTCCCACATGGAGACAGCTGTTTTCCCAGGAGTGCTGACATACCTAAGATCACAGGCTCAGAGGAGGAACAAGCTACAGTCAAAAGAAAACAAAGACAGCTAACACCAGAAATAACCACATACTGAGAGGAAAGCACAAGAACATAAGCAATAAAAATCAAGGCTAGTTGGTATCATCAGAACCAAGTTCTCCTACCATAGAAAACCCTGGATACCCAAAAAGCAAGAATCTGAATTAAAATCACATCTCATGAAGATGATATAGGACTTTAAAAAGGACATAAATAACTCTCTTAAAAAAATAAAGTAGAACACAGGTAAAGAGGTAGAAGTCTTTAAAAGGAAATAGACAAATCCCTTAAAGAAATACAGGAAAATACAATCAAATAGGTGAAGGAATTCAGCAAAACCATCCAGGATCTAAAAAGGGAAATAGAAACAATAAAGAAATCGCAAAGAGAGACAACCCTGGAGATAAGAAAAAAACAGGAAAGAGATCAGTAGTCATAGATGCAAGCATCACCAACAGAATACAAGACAGAATCTCAGGTGCAGAAGATACCATAGAAAACACTGATACAATAGTCAAAGAAAATGTAAAATGCAAAAAGCTCCTAACACAAAACATCTAGGCAATCCAGGACACAATGAGAATACCAAATCTATGGATAAGAAATATAGAAGAGAGTGAAGATTCCCACCTTAATGGGCCAGTAAGCATCTTCAACAAAATTATAGAAGAAAACTTCCCTAACTTAAAGAAAGAGATGCTCGTGAACATACAAGAAACCTACAGAACTCCAAATAGACTAGACCGGAAAAACAATTCCTCCCATTACATAATAATCAAAACACTGAATGCACTAAACGAAGAAAGAATGTTAAAAGCACTAAGAGAAAAAAGGTCAAGTAACACATAAAGGTAGACCTAACAGAATTATACCTAACTTCTCAACAGAGACTCTAAAAGCCAAAAGATTCTGGGCAAATATTATTCAGATGGGTAAGAAAACAAAAATGCCAGCCCAGGCTACTATACCCAGCAAAACTCTCAATTACCATAGATTGAGAAAACAAGATATTCCAAAACCAAATTTTAACAATATCTTTGCACAGTTCTAGCTCTACAAAGAATAATAGATAGAAAATTCTAACAAAAGGAAACTGCATACTAGAAAAAGCAAGAAAATAATCTTCTTTCAACAAACCTAAAATACTGTACAAACATAACTCTAACAACAAAAATAAGAGGAAGCAACATTTACTTTTCTTTAATAGCTCTTAACATCAAAGAACTCAATTCCCCAATAAAAAGACATAGACTAACAGACTGGATACTTAAACAGGACCCAGCATTTTGAAGCATACTGGAAATATACCTCAATGACAAAGACAAAGACTACCTCAGAGTAAAAGGCTGGAAAAAAGTTTTCCAAGCAAATGGTCCCAAGAAACAAGCTGGAGTAGACATTCTAGTATTGAATAAAATTGACTATTGACCAAAAGATACAACAAAAGATAAGAAAGGACATTTCATGCTCATCAAAGGAAAAATCTACCCAGATGAACTCTCAAATCTGAACATCTATGCTCCAAATTCAAGGGCACCCACAATCATAAGAGAAATTTTGCTAAAGCTCAAAGTACACATGGAACCTCACACAATAATAATGGGAGACTTATTCTCTCATCAATGGACAGATAATGGAAACAGAAACTAAAAAGAGACACAATGAAACTAGCAGAAGTTAGGTACCAAATGGATTTAACAGATATCTATTGTAGAATATTTCATCCTGAAACAAAATAATATACCTTCTTTTCAGAACCTCATGGTACCTTCTCCAAAATTGACCATATAATCAGTCACAAAACAGACCTCAATGGATACAAGATGATTGAAATAATCCCATACATTCTATCAAATCACCATCATCTTCAATAACGAGAACAACAAAAAGAAAAAACAAGAAACAAAAACAAAACAAAAAAACAACCAGAAAGCTCACATACATGTGGAAGCTGAAACATGCTCTACTTAATGACAACTTTGTCAAGGAAGAAATAGAGAGAGATTAAAGACTTTTTAGAGTCAATGAAAATGAAGGCATGACATAACAAAATTATGGGACACAATGAAAGCAGAGCTAAGAGGAAAACTCATAGCTCTGAGTGCCTCCAAAAA
>NW_022196899.1:8460534-8478158 GCF_008632895.1 Mastomys coucha
AAAAAAAAAAAAAAAAAAAAAAACTGAAGAGAACATACACAAGCAGCTTAGCAGCATATCTAAAAGCTCAACAACAACAACAACAACAACAAAGGAAATGCACCCAAGAAGAGTAGACATCAGGAAATAAATCAAGTTCATTGCTAAATCAACTAAGAAGAATCAAAAGAACTATACAGAGAATCAACAAAACCAGGAGCTGGGTCTTTCAGAAAATTTACACGATAGATAAATTCTTAGCCAGACTAACCAGAGGCCACATAGAAAGTACCCAAATTAAAAAAATCAGAAATGAAAATGGAGATAAAACAAGAGAAACCTAGGAAATCCAAAAAAAATTATCAGATCCTACTACAAAAGTCTACACACACACACACAAACACACACAAAGACACACACAATGGAAAATCTGGGTGAAATGGACAATTTTCTAGATAGATACCAGGTAGCAAAGATAAATCAGGATCGGATAAAAGAACTAAAAAGTCCCATCATCCCTAAAGAAATGCAAGCTGTCAGTTAGAGTTTACCAATCAAAAAAGCACATGACCAGATGGTTTTAGTGCAGAATTCTATCAGAACTTCAAAGAAGGCCTAATACCAATACTCGTCAAATTATTCCACAAAATAGAAACAGAAGGATCACTACATAATTTATTCTATGAAGCCATAGCTGTTTATAGATAAACCACATAAAGACACAACCAAAAAAAGCCCAGGACCACATGGGTTTAGTGTAATGTTTTATCAAACCTTCAAAGAAAACCTATACCAATACTCCTCAAACTATTCCACAAAATAGAAACAGAAGGTACTCTACCCAATTCGTTCTATGAAACCACAATTACTTTTATACCTAAACCACACAAAGACCTAACAAAGAAAGAAAATTTCAGAACAAATTCCCTTATGAATATCAATGCAAAAATACTCAATAAAATTCTTGCAATCTGAATCAAAGAACACATCAAAATGATCATCCACCATGAACAAATAGGCTTCATCCCTGCAATGCATGGATGGTTCAATATATGGAAACATATATTACCATCAACATAATTCACTATATGAACAAACTCAAAGGAAAAAAACCCCTATGACATTCTCATTACATGCTGAGAAAGCATTTGACAAAATCCTATATCACTTCATGATAAAAGTCTTGGAAAGATCAGGAATTCAAGGCCCATACTTAAACATAGTAAAAGTAATATACAGTAAACCAGTAGCTAACATCAAACTAAATGGAGAGAAACTTGAAGCAATCCCACTAAAATCAGGGACTAGACAAAGCTGCCCACTCTCTCCCTACCTATTCAATATTGTACTTGAAGTCCTAGGCAGAGCAATTAGAACACAAAAGGAGATCGAAGGGATATGAATTGGAAAGGAAGAAGTCAAATTATCACTATTTGCTGATGATATGATAGTATATTTAAGTGACCCCAAAAATTCCACAAGAGAGCTCCTAAAACTGATAAAGAACTTCAGCAAAGTAGCTGGATATAAAATTAACTGAAGCAAATCAGTGGCCTTCCTCTACTCAAAAGATAAACAGGCTGAGAAAGAAGTTAGGAAAACAACACCCTTCACAATAGTTACAAATAATATAAAATACCTCAGTGTAACCCTAACTAAACAAGTAAAAGATCTGTTTGACAAGAACTTCAAGTCTCTGAAGAAGGAAACTGAAGAAGATCTCAGAAGATGGAAAGATCTCCCATGCTCGTGAATTGGAAGGATTAATATACTAAAAATGGCCATCTTACCGAAGGTAATCTACAGATTCAATGCAATCCCCATCAAAATTCCAACTAAATTCTTCACAGACTTAGAAAGAGCAATTGGCAGATTCATCTGGAATAACAAAAAACCCAGGATGCCAAAACTATTCTCAACAATAAAGGAATCTCTGGTGGAATCACCATACTGGACCTTTAGCTATACTACAGAGCAATTGTGATAAAAACTTCATGGTATTGGTACAGTGACAAGCAGGTAGATCAATGGAATAGAATTGAAGACCCAGAAATGAACCCACACCTATGGTCACTTTATCTTTGACAAAAGAGCTAAAACCGTACAGTGGAAAAAAGACAGAGTTTTCAACAAATGGTGCTGGCTCAACTGGCAGTTAGCATGTAGAAGAATGCAAATCAATCCATTCCTATCTCCTTGTACAAATCTCAAGTCCAAGTGGATCAGGGACCTCCACATCAAACCAGAAACACTGAAACTAATAGAATAGAAAGTGGGGAAGAACCTCAAGCACATAGTCACAGGGGAAATTTTCCTGAATAGAACACCAATAGCTTATAGTCTAAGATCAAGATTTGACAAATGGGACCTCATAAAGTTGCAAAGCTTCTGTAAGCAAAAGACACTGTCAATAGGACAAAACGGCAACCAACAAATTGGGAAAAGATCTTTATGAATCCTATATCTGATAGAGGGTTAATATCCAATGTATACAAAGAACTCAAGAAATTAGATTCCAGAGAACCAAATAACCCCATTAACAAATGGGGTACAGAACTAAATAAAGAATTCTCAACTAAGAAATACAGAATGGTTGAGAAGCACTTAAAGAAATGTTCAACATCCTTAGTCATCAGGAAAATGCAAACCAAAACAACCCAGAGATTCTACCTCACACCAGTCAGAATGGCTAGGATAAAAAACTCAGGTGACAGCAGATGCTGGAGAGGTTGTGGAGAAAGAGAAACACTCCTTCATTGCTGGTGGGATTGCAAGCTGGTACAACCACTCCGGAAATCAGTTTGGCAGTTCCTCCAGAAATTGGACATAGTCTTACCAGAGATCCCAACTATACCACTCCAGGGTATATATCCAGAAGATGCTCCAACATGTAATAAGGGCACATGCTCTACCATGTTCATGGAAGCCTTATTTATAATAGCCAGAAACTAGAAACAAACCAGATGTCCCTCAACAGAGGAATGGATATAGAAAATGTGGTACATCTACACAATGGATTACTACTCAGCTATTAAAAACAATGAATTTATGAAATTCTTAGGGAAATGGTTGGATCTGGAGAATATCATCCTGAGTGAGGTAACTCAATCACAAAACAACACATATGGTATGCAATCTCTGATAAGTGGATATTAGCCCAGAAGTTCGGAATACACAAAGTACAATCCACAAACCACAAGGGGATAGGTACAAAATTAACTCAAACAAATCAGTATCCTTCCTATACTTAAAGGATAAACAGGCTGAAAGAAGTTACAGAAATAATACCCTTCACTACAGTCAAGAATACCTTGATGTGACTCTATCCAAGCAAGTGAAAGATCTGTTTGACAAGAACATCAAGTCTTTGAAGAAGATCTCAGAAGATAGAAGGAGCTCCCATGCTCATGGATTGGCAGGACTAATATAGTAAAAATGGCCCTCTTACAGAAAGTAATCTATTGAATCAATGCAATCCAACAAAATTTCAACTCAATTCTCCATAGAGTTAGAATGAGCAATTTGCAAATTCATTTGTAGTATCCAAATACCCAGGATATTGAAACTACTCTCAACAATAAAAGAATTTCTGGGGGAATCACCATCCCTGGCTTCATACTGTACTGTACGACAGTGCAGTATTGGCAAAAACCAGCATAGTATTGTCACTGACACAGGCAGGAAGATCAATGGAATAGAATTGAAGTCCCAGAAATTAGCCTATAAACCTATTGTCACTTAATCTTTGACAAAGCACCTAAACAATCCAGTGAACAAAAGACAGCATTTTCAACAAATGGACTGGTTCAACTGGATATCAGCATGTAGAAGAATGCGAATGGATCCATTCTTATCTCGTTGTGCAAATCTCAGTTCCAAGGGATCAAGGACCTCCACATAAAACCAGATACACTGAAGCTAAAGAGGGAAAGAGCCATGAACACATGGGCACGGGGGAAAATTTCCTGAACAGAATACTAATGGATTATCTCTAAGAACAAGAATTAACAAATGGGACCTCATAAAACTACAAAGGCAAAGGTCACTGTCAATAGAACAAAATGGCAACCCACAGATTGGGAAAAGACCTTTACCAATCCTACATTTGATAGAGGGCCAATATTCAATATATACAAAGAACTCAAGTAGTTAGAATCCAGAGAATCAAATAACCCTATTAAACATGGGGTACAGCACTAAACAAAGAATTCTCAACCAATGATATGAAATGGCTGAGAAACACTTAAAGAAATGTTCAACATCCTTAATCGTCAGGGAAATGCAAATCAAAATAACCTGTGTGTCTTAGTAAGGGTTTCGATTCCTGCACAAACATCAAGACCAAGAAGAAAATTGGGGAGTGAATGGTTTATTGAGCTTACACTTCCACATTGCAGTTGATCACCAGAGGAAGTCAGGACTAGAACTCAGGCAGGTCAGGAAGCAGGAGTTGGCACAGAGGCCATGCAAAGATGTTTCTTACTGGCTTGCTTCTCCTGGCTTACTCAGCCGGCTCTCTTATAGAACCCAAGACTTCTAGCCCAGGGATGGCACCACCCACAAGGGGCAATTGAGAAAATGCCCCGTAGCTGGATCTCATGGAGGCACTTCCCCAACTGAAACTCCCTTCTCTGTGATAACTCCAGCCTGTGTCAAGTTGACACACAAAACCAACCAGTACACCGAGAGTCCACAGAATGGTTAGGATAAAAACCTCAGGTGACAGAAATGCTGGTGAAGATGTGGAAAAAGAGGAACACTGATCCATTTCTGGTGGGATTGCAAGCTGGCACAACCTCTCTAGAAATCAATTTGGTGTTTCCTCAGATAATTGGACATAGTACTACCTGAGTACCCAGCTATATCACTCCTTGGCATATGTCCAAAAGATGCTCCAACATTTTATAAGGACACATGCTCTACTATGTTCATAGCAGCCTTATTTATAATAGCCAGAAGTTGGAAACCACGCATATATTCCTCAACAGAGGGATGGATACACAAAATGTCATACATTTACACAATGGAGTACTACTCAACAATTAAAAACTATGAGTTCATGAAATTTGCAGGCAAATGTATGGAACTGTAAAATATCATACTGAGTGATGTAACCCAGTCACAGAAGAATATACATGTTATGCACTCACTAACAACTGGATATTAGGCAAAAAACTTGGAATACCTATGATACTACTCCCAGATTATATGAATCGCAAGAAGGAAGATCAAAGTATAGATGCTACAGTCCTTAGACTGGGGAACAAAATACTCAAGGGAGGTAGAGAGTTGAAGGGACTTGGGAAGAAGAGAAGATGGGAGAGGAAAAAGAGGGCAGGATCAAGTATACAAGGAGACATGGGAGGGAGGTTGATATACAAGTGGTCAGGAAATTGAACAAAGTTGTTAGCAATGGGGGATGGGGAACTGGGGGTAGCCCCCAGAAAGTCCCAGATGATAGGAAAACAAGAGGCTCCCAGGACCTAACAAGCATGACATTAGCTAAAACTCCCAACAAAGTGGAGGGAGAACATGTAAAGACCATATCTAGAAGTTAGGCAAGGTCCCTGGTTGAGGGATGGGGACACCCACTTATGTCCAATATTTTAATCCAGAATTGTTCCCATCTAAAGAAATACAGGGACAAAGAGTGAAACACAGATTGAAGCAAAGGCCATCCAGAGACTGCCCCTCCTGGAGATCCATCCTGCATGTGCCACCAAATACAGCCACTATTGCTGATACCAAAAAGTACTTGCTGACAGGGGCATGATATAACTGTTTCCTGAGTGGCTCTGACAGAGCCTGACCAATGCAGATGTGGATCCTTGCAGCCAACCATTGGAATTAGCATGGGGACTAGTCAGGACAAGGACTGGAGGATCTGAAGGGTTTGCATTCTCATAGGAAGAACAACAATATCAACCAACCTGACTCCCCAGAGCTCTCAGGGACTAAACCACTAACCAAAGAGGACCCATGGCTCCAGCTGCATATGTACCAGAGGACAGCCTTATCTGGCATCAATGGTAGGGGAAGCCCTTCATCATGTAAAGACTAGAAGCTCCAGTGTAGGAGAATGCTAGGGTGGTGAGGTAGGAGTGGGTATGTACAAGGGAGAGCATACTCATAGAGACAGAGGGAGGGAAAATGGGATTAGGGATTCGAGAAAGGGAAACTGGAAAAGGGGTTAACATTTGAAATGTAAATAAATTAAATACCCAATAAAATAAAATTATCCGTGAAAGGAAATTTTCCAGTGGATTAAAAAATATCTCCAATCCCTTTGTCTGCAATTGCTGATTGTTAGACTTGTTCTATGAATGAAAATTACTCACTATTCTTCTCTTCAAATATAATGTAAGCATGAAAGAAATCATAAGATTTATTTTTATGTGGATGGTACCATGTATGTAATTAGTCGTGGCTATAATTGCCTAACTTATCCTCAACTATGTTGTTGGTAGTGAGTCCAAATACTGGAGAAATAGCATATACTCAAGCAATTAACGTCACTTCAGTCCTCTCCCAATTCAGGCAAAAAGGCAGCAGATAGACACCCTTGAACAACAACTTGAGTAAGGCACTATATATGAGAAATGTCATCTGTCAACTACTCTTTATTTCTCTCAAACTCAATAGTCTGAAAAGTACACATTTATTATATCACCTAATTAGTTATTAAGTAACTAACAAAATAAATTTACTAAGGTAAATAAAATGAATTAGTGTAGACAACCAAATCTATGATTAAAATTAGAAAACAGAAAAAGTATTAGAATAATGGTTAAAGCTAGGGCCTAGAAATATCATTTCCTAGTCTTCTTTCATTTTCTTCTATAGTAAAGATTATGAAAACCTTTAAAGTTTGCCCTTTTCGTTTAACAGCTGACATATAAAATCAGTTCTATTCAAATAACACGAAAAAAAGTTAGTTTCAAAAAGCTTATAATAGATGTCATTAACTAAAGTTGCATCTTGATCATGTCATTTATCTTGAAAAATCTGAAAACATTCATGCATTTGGGAAACTTGTAAACATAGAATAGAACATAGTATCTAAACTTGTTAGAGATAATCAAGAAAATAAATAATAAAAATACAACAATGGAGTGTGATTAAATGACCCATCTAAACAGTGGTAACTCTGAAACAATATATCAAAAATTATGCAGAAAAAATATTTGTCTTTATTTTCTTATTACTGTAGACGTCCACAAGTTTTCAATGTTTTAATAAAAACAATTCATTTGACCTATGTTTTCTTCCCTGTAAAATACAAAGCAAATGAAATTAACTATATTATTAAAGCTCACATGACTAAGTAGTTTGGTCTCATTTTTAGATGGTATGACATTGATTTGTAAGCCATACAAGGCAACAAGGAGCTTTCAAAATTATTATCTAAAGTTCATCATTGATAATCTGCTTCTTGCTATATCTAAGAATTTTTTTCAATTTGTAGGAACAATTAAATGAAAGACAGAATACATTTGTTTTCTTCCTCTGCGTCTAGAATCCTGATGGCTCCAGTATCTATACCCTCTATTAATTAATATTCAAATCCAGTCTTATAAAATAGAGTAGGGATTATGTCAGACTAGAAGTGAACCTGAAGAATTTTATGTTATGGTGCACACAATACTCTCACCCCTTTCCTGAGCATTCGCTATTCTTTATCTCTAGACTTATTTTTTTGATAGATGTAGTTCAAAGCAGTTTAAAACCTTGTCTTTGGAATTCACTTTCAGCTTCAGCTAAGACTCCCACATGTTTCCCTTCTAAATAAAACATGAATATACCTATTCGTGTCTTTAGAACTACATTATTTTATTTGCCTGAGAGATTTAATTCTTCCTTGTCTCCATGTATTAGTATTTTGTTTTCCACATAATAGATTCTACATTATCCTATGTACAATAATATTGAATTACCTGTCAAGGTATATGCAATGGCACAATACTGACACGGTTGAACTCAGGTAACCAACCACTGTTTGATTAGCTCTTAGGCTTATGACACAGTAAGACTATGTGTCTGGTCAAAACCTATATCTATGGAGGTGATAGACCCTTTGTTGTGATCTAACACTGTTATTTTACTAAATGAACATGTAGTTAAACTGCCTTTTGGATGTTTGTACTCACAGACTAATGCAAATCTCAGCCTTGGTCAGAGAAGTCTCTTTTGGTAGTCGATGATCTCAGAGAAAGGAATCCTATGTGAAAATGCTGCAAGTAAGTGTCCATTAAGTACTTTAACTCTAAACAAAACATTGTTGTCAACTCCTTTGAGTACTAAGGGTGAAGCATGGGATAACTGAGACATGAAGAAAAGTGAAGTGATCAATTTCTTCTGGATATGACATGGTCATTGTTGCCCTGAACAAAAAGCAGCACTGGGTGTCTGTATGCACAAGAGTTGCACAAAAACAAAGAAAGGAAGGAAGACAGAGAGACTGAGTAAGAAGAATGAAGGAAAGAACGAATGAAAAGACAGGAAGATGGGAGGAAAGAAGAGAGATAAGTGTAGGATGCTGACTTTTTCAAAAGGAAGAGTTCAGTTGTGAGTCACATGAGAATGAATGGTAGGATACGTTGTGCAACAGAGGGCTAGATATGATCACAATGCACTGAACATTCTTCAGAAATTTAAAAATTCATTATGACAATATTCAAGTATTATATAAATGTCAAAAAGATATTATCCCAATAGCAGGAAGAAGGGACTCAAGTTTCTCTTTCGTGTGTTTCTTGTCCTGTTTTGCATTTTCTTGCCGGTTGCCATCATTCTTGTCTCTGGTACTTGAAAGCATTCTCGGTTCTTTAATTCTTTCATCAGCTTCAAGAATATTTTTCAGCACATGGATCACACATCCTGAAAAATCTCTGTCTTTGAAATGTTCTAACACTATATTTAAATCTTATATTCTAATGCATGCCCCAGAAAAGCCCTTCTGCTAAGACAAAGATTCGTTACTGAATCCCCCTCCAGGCTATATTCCTAGATTGAGGAATTAAAGTAAGAGCAGAAATCTCTCAGATCCTCTTAATCTTTAACGTTTTTGCATTGTGTTGTTGGGAATCTGGCCTAGGAAGGGCCATGCACCATGCATGTTCCAAGCAAATATCCAACACTCAGTTTTTCCCCCAACCTTTCTTTCCCTGATTCTTACCTATCTTAGTTACTGTTCTATTGCTGTGAAGAGATACCACAGCTGGGACAGCATATCAATGACATCATTTAGTTGGAGATTCCATTATAGTTCCAGAGTCTGAATCATTTACCATGACAAAAGCAGCAAGGTGGCAAGCATATTGCTGAAGTAATGACTGAAACTTCATATCTAGAGGCAGTGATAGTGAAAGAGAAAGGCTGTTCCTCGCATGAGCTTTTGAAACCTCAAAAACAACCCTCAAGTGTACACCTCTTCCAGCAATGCCACACATCCTAATTCTTCCCAAAATAGTTCTAACTAGGGAACAAACAGTCAAATATTTAACCCTATGGAGCGGGGTTTTCTCATTCACTACACTGCTTAACCTAACAAGGACTGGACACAAGTTAAACTGACATGAAGTAGCCTTGTGACCAGAGATAGGAATCTGAGACTGTGCTATCTTAGTCACACAGAAATTTTAATATAGAAAGTAAGGCAAAATTAGCTAACAAACTGCTGACATTATAAAATTATTTAGATCATATTTTAATATGTGTTTAGTGTACATATGGTAAGAAATATTAAATTTAGACTGTGTAAGAAAACTTATAGATATCAGTTTTTCCCCACAAAATCTTAATAACTAGCAATTTTATTTAAACCATATTGCCTCAAGGCCAAAGCAATCACTTTCATTTTAATAGATATATTTCAAACATCACTGAATTATGTTTTGTTACATTTTCACAAAAACAAACAAGATAACCGGCATAAATGTTCCTTTCGATAGGATTCCTTTTCACATTTCTTAATACTACTGATAAAAATCTATATCAAAATGTTAATAATTTATATACTGAAGTATGTTAGGAATACATGAAGACATTTTGTTTTAAAATTGTCAATTTTATATTTTCAGTTGTTTAAAATAAAATGAAATTGAGCCATGTATTGGTATATGTAAGTTAAGTGGTAACTTAACTTTTAACTGGTAACTTAAAATAACCAAGTATTGTTAAATTCTATTTGTTTGTATGGAGATTAATTTTAAATGTTGCTATCAGTAAAGGAAAAATAATCAAAATAATAATAATCCTTAGTGTAAAACTATTCAATAATGAACCCAATTCTGCTGAGTATGCTGGGTACAGTAGAAGTATACATTGAGATATAGAAATCTGAGGCCCATAAGTATGTAATATCACATAACAGTTTATAAGTTAAATGGATAAAGTTACATTAGCACATGTACAAAGGATCTAAAGTAAATAGGACAAGTACTTCTTTCAGAGAACCATGTTAGCAGTGGAGATACATCCAAAATAAGCAACGGAGAGAGGCATGTTTTGGCAAGATGCAGAGAAGCCCTGTCCAAGGAATGACTTGCTTGCCAATGACTCAATCACACCAGCTTCTCTGGCATCTCTACCTCTCTCATATCCAGATGCCAATGAATATCTGGATCATAAGACTTTTCTGCCCTGCTACAGCAAACTTCTACACAGAAATTGCCTTCCAAAAGAGGCCTGCTTAAGGCAAGAGAGTGTGCTGGCCAAACTCCTGTAAATATGCATGCCCACATGATGGCTCTATTTCGTTTTGGAAACTGGTAAATTGGCCTCTGATTTTAGCTTATTTTTTATTATGTATAATTTGAATGCAACCTTGAGGCATAGTATGGGCCAAAACCCTAAATAAATGAATAAATAATAGTGAGTGAATACTTGTATATGCATTACCCTTAACAAAAAATTGAAAATAATTTGAAACTTTCACTACAAGGGCTAGGTTATGGTGATACTTCCTAGGAATGTGCCCAGTGTTTCTGCGCAAGCACTTCTGCCTTTTTTGTATCACTTCCTTTGAAAACCTCAGTAATTATTTTGTATTTGCTTAGCAAACAGAGAATATATGTACTCTACTAGGAGTTAAGGATGGTGGATGAAAACACGCTCCAAATAGCTTCTCTTTGAGAACATGACATTGAAAGCACATCTTACCTGAAAGTAAAACAGAGGAAGCAGAAATTTGAAGACTGTCAGTAGAGATAAAAGAACAAAGCATTTAAAGAAGAAGCGGGAACCTTATGCTCTGCAATAAGACAATAAGACTGCAAGCCTGAGTTCAGTTTTCCAGGGTCCTCAAAGCTAGCTTTCAAAGGAATGATATCTACCTCCTAAACTTCCAGAGGACTGAACTTCAGTCCACTGAAGAAAATACCCTGGAGAATCTGTGGGCCAGAAGATAGCAAGCATTGTTAACATAGATGGCCAGGACACTTTACTGAAAAGAATTGCCTTTAAAAAAAAAATGCCTTAAATACAGGCGTAAGAGCAGAATGCTGCATTGTGAGCAGTCCCTCCAAATCTGCCCTACAATATTACAGTCAATGTTAAACCTTTTAAGAAGGTGAGGTGGAACAGTTGTCTGGGGACATTAACCAAGCCAAAAGAAAACATAAGTATACGATGTGGGCTCTCTGAGAAAGCAACTCCTTGCCCAGCTAAGTTTGCAATTTATTTGGTTATGATGATTCCATTTATGCACATGTTCTATGGTCTTCTTTTAACTTCACTGAGGTAGGTTTGAATAAAACTTAAACATGTTTTATAATTATACAGTTTGATGCCCACAGATATATGTATACTGCCACTATAATATGGTTATCACCATAACTACCATTATAATATGGAATGATTATATCCCTTCAACCTGATAATTCAAGTTCTTGGAAACTACATATCTGTATTGCTACCCTACATATTATATGCTATATATACCCTACATAAACTCTGCATATGTTATGTAAAACTGGAATAATACTGCACTTACTCCTTGGGGTCTAATTTTCCCTGTTAGCATAGTTAAAGGCACATACATTCATGCTGTATACTTTAGTGGTTCTTGTAAGTCATTAAATCATTTTTATTAACTAATAAATAGAAATTTATATTGTGTACATCTATATAGATTTTCATTCTTTTAGACCAATAACATATGTCTTAGTATGTGTGTTTCAATTTCTGGTAGGTTACACTACAAATATATTACATGGTACTCAATTGTACAAGAAGCTATCAAACTATTTCTCAAAGGGATGTCAAGATATGGTAAGTTAAATATTATTAAAAAAAAAAAAGCATTGCATGAGGTAGATGTGCTTGCACAGAAAGACTGGTCACATTGCCAGGAAGTCTCACCAAAACCCAGCCCTTGTAGTAAGAGATGAACAATATTTACATTGATTTCACATTTTTAGTGGTCATGAATAGGAAGTCCTTTCCCTTGGATCCTGGCCAGTACTGAGTATTGACCTTTAAATCTCAAAAATTCAACCAACATGGAAAGTTTTATAACACTGTGCTCGCAATACTTTGCTGATATATGATGTGCACATTATCAGAATATCAACACTATTAGATTTTATTTGGTAAAAGAAGGTGGTCTTTCAGTTTCAGTTTCTTACTAATGTCCATTAGATCATTCGTTTTTACACGAGTGTTAAAATACTATATATCAACAAAATATTTGAATTCTCAAAGAAGTTTACATTGACATTTACTTCCATAATTACTAAGAATGTTACACACTTTTAAAGACACTTGTTTATTTTTCCCTTTAGTTCTGTCATATTTTTGGTTTTGGTTATTTTACTCTTCTCTATTTTTGCTCAATTTGGATGGTTTCCATGCTTTTTCTTCTACATCATAGAGTGTTTGCTCAACTTTTTAAAATGTCAAAATCTTTTCATTATGGTTTTTATTTGTGACATCATGATCCTGGTTTCTAATGTTGTCTTTAGACATTAACTAAGTTCCATCTGTCTGCTAAAATTCTTCAGTTATTGTTTCACATGACATCATTTGTCACCTTAATGACTACATCAAAGTTCTCATCTAATTATGAGTCTCTGTGTCAACATCCATGTACTGAAAGACAACGTTTCTCTGATGAGGGCAGAGTGATGCACTGAACTACACATATAGCAAATTATGTTAAATGGTGGATTTTCTCTTAGGCCCATTGCCCATCTTGTCCTAAGCTCTTCACCGCTTTATCAGTATCAGATGTGAGTTTCATCTCATATGTATATATATATATATGTATATATATATATATACATGCACCATATATATTTTTTTTCTCTTTCTTTTTTCCTTTTTTATTTCTAGACAGGGTTCATCTGCCTCTGTGTCCCAAGTGCTAGGATTACCTGGCATAAGCAAGTTTTCTGATATATTTTAATGCTCATTCAAGTTCATTCATGTAAAAAATTTTAAATCCAACAGCATAAATTTTCTGAGTTTTACTTACAATAATTTTTTAAAAGTGATCACTAAATAATGTGCTTAAAATAATTTGAGAGAAATTCCTAGTATCTGTGTTTCCCCAGCATGTAAATTATCCTCAATTTTTAAAATGGTGTACTCATTAATGTACTTGTTCTCTCAAAAAGCTTATGGAGTGTAATTTTTATAAACAATTAGTGCAATGAAGAGGATCCAAATCAGCCAACAATGCAATGTTTTCAAACACAAGTCTAATGAAAAATCTCCAATAATTTCGTTGACAGAAATTCTGACGGAATCAGAGCTTGCATTATACAGTGAGGTTAAATTTATAGTGCCAATGAATAAGTGAAATTCCAGGTTGATAAGAGATTATCATAAAGGGAAAAGACACCAGAGTAGGTGCCAGTTGGCAAGTGGTACATGATTTGGCAGTCTCTTTTGATGCCACAGATTGAATCAACATCCTCAGAGAACTATCCTCTCATCCATAGAGGTGTTCTGTGTACAATAAGGTTAGTACATTTTTCATGAGGAGACTGAAAATCTTTGCATATTTGCCTACTCAGCAAAGGCACAATGTAAAACAGTATTTTTGATTTTGTAAAATATACTTATGTCTACAAATACTGCAGTATCAATTTTTCAAATTTCATTGGCATGTACAGTGTACCTTTTAAACGTGCATATATTACTATGAAAATACCTTTGTGCTTTTAAATGTATATATTTCCTTACTCAGAACTTTTAGGTAAAAAAGACTACCCCTCCCTCATCTATCTTTCTGGATCTCTTCAGTGGGAAAAATTACATACAATGCTATCTTCAACTTTGAAATGCTGACTTAGATTGGGATCCATGTTCCTTTTTATTTTACTTTAATGACACGTTTTATCACATTTTATACATTTGTATACATTTATTGACTAGTTCATAGTGACTGAGAAATTATTTATACATAATTTCTATTTTATGCAGTTTAGTCAAGCTTAAAAGTATATGTAGTAATAAACTAAAGTAGAGGAAACATTCAAACTACAATTAAACATTAGATTAACCATAAAATGGAACAGCTCTTCAATTATAGTAAATATCAGTACTATGCCATACAGGATTAATGATGACCTGAACTAATCAATTACATAAGAGGTATGGACATGAAAATACAGCATTTGAAAAGGAATAATTGAATATGTTGAAAAATATTAAATTAATTCCCAAGTCTCTATCTTGACTGTCCCATGGTATTTTTAATTAAATTAGGAATATAAAGAAATAATAAGTTGGCTGTCTTCGGGGAAAGTCAAAGGAGATGCCCAATGATTTCTTTAAATCCTTAGTATGAGAAGTTGGAATGGAATTCCTGGTTTCAAAGGCCCAGTAAACAGAGAACTCAGTGGGGCCACCATGAGAATCTAAAATGTTCTAGATTAAAAGCAAGAATGGTGGAGCATGGGGTGGCAATAAAAGAATCATGCCTTGTTGAGAGCTGTTTAAAATAAGATCTTTGTAGTGTGTCTGAAATACAGTTTTTATTGTAAGTAGGGTGCACTAGAAGCAAATTTGTAAGTCATGTATAAAAATATTTTAGTAAGTTGGGCATGGTGAATCATGCCTTTAATTTGAGCACTCAGAAGGCAGAGGCAAGAAGACCTCTGAGAGCAAGCCTAATTTACAAAACGAGTTCCAGTCCAACCAGGGCTCCACAGGGAAACCCTGTCTCAAAAAAACAAAACAAATAAATAATAAAAAAAATACCTTGTGTATAATGAAGAATTTGTAAAATTTCTAACATGTGTTTTAAATGGTGTTCTTTGAAAAAGGTTGAAGTCTCAATTGGTATCACTATTTACTTCAATAAACATTGCATGGTTCCTTATTAATGTAAAAAAAAATCATAATACAAGAGTACAGGCTAAGATGGAATTTTTAGCTCAAAATAACCAAACATCGCATGCAATACTTAATGCTTATTTTGGGTTGTCCCCTTTTTTCTTTATGATTGCATACCTCTTGTTTGTTATTTTACTCTGCAGTAGTCAGTGGAGCTCAGAATCTAACTACTTTGTACCTAACCATGTTCATTTACAATTGCCTCTTTATTCTTAGTAAGAAGAACTACTTAGAGCTTCCAACAGAGCCTGCTATTTCATGCATATGTGTATTATACTTTATATATATATATGTATACATATGTATATATATATATACATATATACATATATATATATTTAAGAAAACCTTAGAACAATATTCCTACAATGTCAATCCATTTTATTGTGTGTGCATTAAAAGTAAAGAATAAATTTGGAATTTTATAATTTACCATAAAGGAGAGCTGAGTGTTCCATCTGCCTTAATAAGATGATAATGAATACACTTGACACTGAAGCTGCTGTGCAGATGCTGAATAGAGACCTCCTGCTGTTCAACAAAAAGACTATCTGGAGAAGCAGCTCTTTTTGTAAACAAGCAAACTAACCAATCAACCAACAAACTGTATGTAGCATTAGCAGCCTCTGAAAGGTGATAATATGTACATAGTGCTGAAGACAATACTTCCTGAGTAGAGGAGATAAGTCACATCTATGTCTGGCATTTTACTGCAAATTCACCAAGTTCCAAGGTCCACGTGACTTAAGAAACAAGCTCAAAAACTATAAAGATTTCCTTTCTTTCATAGTATTTCCAGAAACATTAAGATAACAGGTAACAAGATTTTTTGCTCATCACATCATATAGTTTAATGGAGCTGCCATTATGAAAGGCAAATTTCTTACAGGAAAAGATGATTTAAATTCTCCTACTTTTTTTTTATCAGAACATACCATTTTCAATATATGCACACACACACACACACACACACACACACACATATATATATAAATTAAAAATGTACTTGAAAACATTCAGAATTATTTTTCTTAGGCAAAACTGAAAACTCAATTAAAAGCTCCTATAAAATCCCCAATTCAATGCAATACCCATCAAAATTACAATTCAGTTCTTCATAGAGTTAGAAAGAGCAATTGTCAAATTCATTTGGAGAAACAAAAAGCTCAGGATAGTGAAACTATCCTCAACAATAAAAGAATATCTGGGGTAATCACCATATCTGACCTCAAGCTGTACTACAGAGCAATAGTGATAAAAACTGCATGGTATTGTTATAGTGACAGGCAGGTAGATTAATGGAATAATATCGAAGATCCAGAAAGGAACCCACATACCAATAATCACTTAATCTTTGACAAAGAAGTCAAATGTATTGAGTGGAAAAAAGCATTTTCAACAAATGGTGCTGGTCCAACAGGCAGTCAACATGTAGAAGAATACAAATTGATCCATTGTTATCTCCCTGTACAAAGCTCAAGTCCAAGTGGATCAAGGACCTCCACATAAAACCAGATACACTACATCTGATAGAAGAGAAAGTGGGGAAGAACCTTGAACACATGAGCACAGGAGGAGAAAGGTTTCTGAACAGAACACCAATGGCTTACGTTCTAAGATCAAGAATTGACATATGGGACTACATAAAATTGCAAAGCTTCTATAAGGCAAAGAAAACTGTCAACAGGACAAAACAGCAATCAAAAGATTGGGAAAAGAACTTTTTCAATCCTACATTTGATAAATGGTTAATATCCAGTATATACATAGAACTCAAGAAGTTAGACTCCAGAAAACCAAATAACTCTACTCAAAGTGGGGAACAGAGCTGAACAGAGAATTCTCAACTGAGAAAACTTAAATGGCTGAGAAGCACCTAAAGAAATGCTCAACATCCTTAGTCATCAGGGAAATACAAATCAAAACAACCCTGAGATTCCACCTCACACCAGTCAGAATGGCTAAGATCAAAACCTCAGATGACAGCAGATGCTGGAGAGGATGGGGAGAAAGAGGAACACTGCTCCACTGCTGGTGGGACTGCAAGCTGGTACAACCACTTTGGAAATCAGTCTGGCATTTCCTCAGAAAATTGGACATAGTACTACCCAAGGACCTGGGTATACTACTCCTGGGCATATATCCAGAAGCTGCTCCATATAATAAGGGCACATGCTCCACTAAGTTCATAGCAGCCATATTTATAATAACCAGAATCTAGAAACAACCCAGATGTCCCTAAAGTGATCAAAAAAGATAAGGAGGGACACTTCATATTCATCAAAGGTATGATCTACCAAGAT
>NW_022196899.1:8478169-8495419 GCF_008632895.1 Mastomys coucha
AAAAAAAAAAAAAAAAAAAAAAAAAAAGAAAAAAAAAACAAACAAACAAACAAAAAACCCTCACTTTGCAATACCATTCTTTATTGTCAGGAGTCATAATGGGACAAGCTAATAACTAGCAGGTGATCATCCTGAAATTGCCTGCTTCAGATTATTATATAATCTGCGACAGGTGTGCCCTTATTATAAAAGGCTACAAGGGATTCATTTTAGGAAAGATTCCTGCTATTAATGTGCTTTTCCTGTTATTATTATACATATAATTATCACTAAATAATAGCGTACCTCTTTGAGGCAGATCTCTACAGAACCATGAATATGTACTGTCTTGTAGTGATGCTATGTAGACAAATAGATGATTTAAGACGCAATGATGATCTTATAAGAATTCCTAAAATTTTATCAATGATTATTAAGTATATTTATAGTGGGACTGCTATTAAGTGCTTTTCTGATAGTCAAAACTATGATGAGAACTCTGCCAGTCTCCCAAGTGTCACCAGTTAATTGCTCTTAGATAGTAACCAGAATTACTCCTACTCAGAGAACATTCCAAGAGGTTGTAAAACAATTAACCAAAGGTCATAAGGTCATAAGAGGGGAACTAACGACTTATTGTAGGTGTTAGAACAGAAGAGAAAATATTGACTGGGTTTATCTACTCAAAACTTCATTAATAACTTAGTTATGGTTTTAATCCTTTGGTGAACCTGTGGAGCTAAGACAAGTGATGGATGTTTAGCTATATAATTACTCCTAATGGATGTATATGTAAACATTCTCTGTTGTAAACTTCTCTTTCAGTTTATGACTTGATTTTCTGTGTGAACTTTTCATGAACTTTTTAACCTATGATCATGTATTTTGAAGATGCTTAAAGGCTGAGGACAAAGAGAAGAGTCAGAACTGGGAGACCGAGGTGAGAGGAATGGAGGTGGGAAGAACTGAGCTGAGAGAGGAACTGAGCTGAAGAGAAGTTTTTAGACAGAACACTTTTTAGATTAGAAGGAGAATGCAGAGTGGAATGACTTAGAAACTGTAGGTAACATAAAATACTAAGAAAGCAACGTGCAGAATGCAGAGGGAAGGAGGAAAAAAGAAGATGCTGCAGAGAGTGGAAGGAGCAGGCAGGCTTCTCCTTAGCATGGGACAGAATAGGTCCCATGGTAAGGACAAGGCAGGCTTAGTCTCATTAAAAGAAACAAACCTTTTTTATTACAAACATGGGTTTCATTTACCGTTAAAAGTGTAGAAGCCTTTTCTTTCTCTATGTAATAAAGATTGGAGCTCCGTTTTTCATCCAGAATAAGTGAGTTCTTTCTGTAGGAGTGCTTGGTCTTTTGCTCCATATGCATATGTAAGTATGGATGTGTGTGTAAGTATGTAATTGTGAGAATGCATGCAAGCTGAGCCCAACTGGGTACGAATGGATATGTATAAGTGAAAAAAAATGAGCATAAATGAATTTGTATATGAATTTATGTGAGATTATGCATATTTGCTTATGTAAAATTTTTCCTTCTGTGATTATTATTCTCTTCTCCTGGTTCAATAAAAGTTTATTGCTCCAAACATCCCCCTAGGCAGACAAGCAAGAGGCATCTGGATAATAGGAAAAAGGCTCTAGCAATCAATCTTTTAGTTAATCTCTTGCTCTTTTAGGATGAGATGCTAAGGGCGAGAAACTGCAGTTTCTGACCTCAGAGGACCACAAAAGGCAGGTCAGCTACAACAGCGTAGTAACTTGGACTTAGGTAGATAAGTAAACTTTTTATTATCCAGCAACTCTAAATTTCTCGTAAGACAAAGTCTTACCCTCCATCTGTGCTCTTTCCCCTCATTGGATGGTTTCTGGAGCCACTACTCTAGAGTAATTTTGCCCATTTTGATCAAAGTTACTATACTATGATCAACATTTAATAAGGAATTATTATTTTCTTGAAACATAGGAATTATTAATTTATCAAGTGATTAAATAAGCCCAGTTCACAGCAAACATGTAAGAATCTCTATAATGAGCCATTGTGCAGTGTGCCTGAGGCTTCCTATAGTAAAAACCTAAAATTGTTTCAGGGTTCTATGGATTTTTGGGCTTCCAGGGGGCAAAAGGAGAATAGAATTACACAGAGGTCCATCAAACACTAACAGGAGCTCCATTCTCACAGTGTCCTGAAAGGCAGGTTATTGAAAGCGTGTATTAACAAGCTGGGATTTGAGTATCCTGATGCCATATGTAATGCCAGCACTCCGGAAGCTGTGATAGGAGGATTCACAAACCCCAGGCTTGCCTGTGTCACAATGAGAGTTAGTCTGTGAGAAAGACAAAGACCCTGTCATTAAAACTAAATGAATAAACTCATCAGTGACAAAGCATCAAAACCTCAACAACAGAAAAGGGAAGGAAAGAGAGGAGGAATTAATACACCAAATGTACTGAGTGATTCCCAGCAGATTGGTCAACTGGTAATCATTTTTATTAAGATAATGGTTGAATCTGAATCAGTAGATAAAGAATCTGTCCAATACCTAAGTGATGGTGTCGCATGCAAAAGCATGTCATTAGGAAATAAAAAAAGAAGAAGCTGGGGCGCAAGGTTTTTTCTCTTAAATCCAGGTTCCACATCATAGGCATAACTGTATGCATTTCCACATGCTCCTTACTAGCTGTCTCATTGAGTTAATTGGTTAAAAACTAATTGGCCCAAATTCAATGCTATTTTAACATTGTGATCAGTGATTATATAACACCCCACCACAGGCACACGGAAGAATTATTGCTTTAAAAGTTTCTTCTGGCCGGACGGTAGTGGCTCACGCCTTTAATCCCAGCACTTGGGAGGCAGAGGTAGGTGGATTTCTGAGTTCGCAGCCTGCCTGGTCTACAGAGTGAGTTCCAGGACAGCCAAGGCTACACAGAGAAACCCTGTCTTGAAACCCCTCCCCCCCCCCCACAAAAAAAAGTTCCTTCTGACAGATTAGTACATATTTTGAAATAGGATTCTGTTAAGTTTTTACTTTTCTGCTCATTCATCCTAAGTTTGAGGCAAACAGCCTGTTTGATGAAAGGTTTCCTATTAGCATGGCTGTCACCGTGCTTTGTATAAAATCAACTAAAAGAGTGGGAAATTCAAAGACTACGAAATGAAATGTTTTTTGTTTTTTTGTTTTTTTTCACCAGCTGCTCATGTCTGACTAGGGAGATTGCAATTAGAAAGCATTCCGCACTAGCTGGTCCCACAAGAATGCAGGATGATAAAGAAAATTGTGGACTACAAAGGGTCCAACATCTGCATGATTTTAGCAAGTACCTAAACAATAGGGCTGCAGTTTTTTGTTTGTGAATTCAGAAAAGGCAGAGGATCCGCTCAGAGGAGTTGAGCTGCAGGGTTCTGAGGCGTGGCGATGCTCGTCCTGCGCTCACATACGAATAGTGCGTGAAGTTTCTGCCTGTTTCTAGAATTTATCTCACTTTCTGATAAACCATGAACGCCGTGTGCCCTTTTTATTAAGTCTTTCAAAATGACACATATTGTAAAAGGAGATTCTATAAAACGTCTCAAAGTTTAATCAAAATACTTCAACAGAACTTTATTAATAGTTTATACCCTGACTCTACTAAAGATTCCTAGTACACTAAAAAAATGCAAACAAGGATAAACATAATTGCTATTATGTAATTATCATGTTTTATAATAAAGTAATTCGCTCTAACAGAGGGCACAAGATACTTTGGATTAAAGCAGTAGGCTAATATATGTGTATTGAAAATGTCACAGGTAGTTTTCCTTCATGCCCTGTACATAAAGAAAGCCTCCATGTTCGTTAAGGAGTGATACACCAGCAGGTATAAAACAGTGCATGTTTCTCTAGCATAGTAAATTCCCTTGCATGGATGCCCCTGATTCTTTGTCCTTCCCAGTACTCACATCATTTTCTGTTGTGACTTTCAAGATTTCTGACAACCACCTTCCTCCATACCCCCAAGCTACTGTAAACCCGGATTAGGGTTGGCAGCTTGCTTTTTCTCTGTTGAAATATACTACAATATATTAGCAAATGCAAAGTAAAAAAAGAGACATGGGAATTTGTTGTGCCTTTTCCTTTATTATTTTTTCCTCTTCCAAACAATTTGCCTCAGCTAGTCTCTGAGGAAACCAAGGAAATGAAAGCGGAGGCAACTGAGGGCATCGTTCATAAACCTCTAGTTTCCCCGAGTGACACAGAGCTGCCTAGGTGAGCCACTCCTGATCAGTGAAGCATGAATAAGAACAGAAAGGTCAGCAGAGACAATCCCAATTCAGCTGAATTTTGTAAACTCCTGAGTTAAATAAAAATGTACTTTGTTAGGCTATTGATATAGCTCAACTCTCCGATACTCAACATTCTTACGGTAATAATATGCTAACCCAAATGCACCAAGAGGCAAGCTATAATGAATCGTTACTTGTTTCCAAATGGTATGTGATATTAAGTAGGGAGGAGACAGTGCATATGCCTGATAATGGTGGGTTAACCTGTCACTCAGTGTGCAGCTCTCTTCAGTGCACTTTTTGAATGTGTGATTTATTTTTTCCCCAATGAAGAATTCTAAGAAAATCAGTCCAATTATTCTTTTAGTTAGATCTGGCCACTCTTCTCCAACCATCCATAGACATAAGGATTCAGTGACTGGTAATTTATTAGTTCAGAAATTCACCCAACGACAACCCAATACTCTCAATGTTTATCAGGTCTTTAAACTTAGAATGGACTATTGGATAGCTTCCATGGTTTTCCAAAGATGCTATATCATAGGTATGTTTAATATCCATGAGTACATGAGTCTGTTCCCGGGTTCCATGCCTTCTTGTCTGTATATAAATCTACCAAACAATCCTCTCATGGATCTAGGATAATTCAGTACCCGAAGCTCTTCATGGAAACACATCTTCTATTGTAAGTTGTTTGTATGTGCTCACTTGCATTTGCATATGTGTGTGCTCACCTGTGTGTGTGTGTGTGTGTGTACGTGTGTGTGTGTGTGCGTCTGTACCCATTAATTTTTGCAGACAGTCACTAGAATCATCCGGGCTTACTTCAAGTAAAATTCATGTAAGAGAATACTAAAGAAAATTCATACAAGACAAGTTATTAAAGATTACAGACATAAGTGAGAGAGATTAAACTCAAATCTGGCAAAGCAAAAGGTTGAAAGACTTTTAAAGTGCTACAAGCAACTATCAGAGAGAACCTGAGGGCATTAGTGTGAAGGCAGTCAATGTTACCTCATTGCCAGTTGACAGTAATAGAATCAGCCTCTTGCCTTCCTACAGAAAAGCAGAGGTCTTTATGGTTCAGTTGGAATAAAAAACTCTCAAAGTTAACAATAAGGACATATATAAGTGTGTAAAACTGACAAAAGTCTATGAGCAGGTTTGCTTCTAAAAGGAATAGAGAAAGAATATTCAATATTGAACATTCTAAAGCAAATCCTGTAAGAAAACTGAGTTCATGAACTAACAAGAAGAAACATATTAAAAACTTTGTAAGGCATTGTAAGGAAATGATAAACTTTGTAAGGAAATGATAAAGATGCCTTGGTTAGTATGGGATGAAAATAATGGGAAGGGAAGAACTGAAGTAGATGGTTATAATATTCAATTTATTTCTTCTTGTCCGTGATAATTGACTACATTCTTTGCATAGAATGACTTCCCTGGTCATTCAACATTAGTGCAAAATAAAAATACTGCCAGCACATTTTTATGTGTCAAAGAAATTACACTGTATTGGCTCTGCCCTTACTTTTGATTCTTGCTATATTCTATAAAACCACTATAAACATTTGAATTAGAGAAAATGGAACCATTGCTCCTGGGAGATATATAATATGAGCCTGTGCTCACAATATTTTTGTCAGCCTATCAATACATAGCCTTGTTTATGGGCATAAGTTTAAAGTTGTCCTATTAAATAAATAATGTTGATTCAATAACATAAAAGCGATGGTCCACAGTACTTCACATTTTCTTTTATTATTTATGTTGGAAAAACTAAAAATTACCTCATAAAACATTGCCTGGAAAAGGATTCTGATGTAGCTACAAATAAATTAAATATTGGAAATTTTATAGAATAATCTAGAAATTGAGGTAGAAGAACATCTCTATTTTATGATAATAAGATCCATATTTGTAATTTTGTAGGTATATTAGTTTTAGTATAGAAAACTGTAGATATATAATTCAATCAA
This sequence comes from Mastomys coucha, assembly GCF_008632895.1. NCBI lineage: Eukaryota > Metazoa > Chordata > Mammalia > Rodentia > Muridae > Mastomys > Mastomys coucha. The sequence goes on from NW_022196899.1 coordinate 8,484,402, forward strand.
ATTACTATAAAACAGGTTTTGCATTAAGTATAAATGCAACACATAGACTAATAGATCTTAAAATATTTTTATTTATTTTTTGAATTTTTATATATGTTATAATGGCTAACTTTTGTCAATTTGTTACAAATTAGAGTTTCTTGAGAAGGAGAACAAAAACTGAGTAATTGCCTCCAGAATATAGACCTATGGGCACATCTACCAAGAATTTTCTTGACTAATATTTGATATGGAAGGAGCCAAAATCACCCAGGAATGGGCTTATATAAAAAAAGCAATGTGAAGAAGCCAGTGGGCTGAATATATTCATTGTCTCTGCTTGACTATATGCCTCCAGGTACCTGCTTTTACTGTCACAAGTTTAAGATGAAATAATTCTTTCCTCTCCAAGTTGCTTTCTGGTCATGGGGTTTATTATAAGCAACAGAAAGAAAATTATATACATACATATATATATATATATATATATACATATATATATATAAATTACATCTTGACCATATCTACCCATTAGTATTTCCTTCCAACACTCCCTATTACCTTTCTCTCATCTGATCTTCTTGCAAGTTCACATCTTCCTTCTGTAACTTATTGTACAAAGTATCACCACCCAAGATTTCAAGCTATAATTCAGAGTAATAAAACCAGCATGTTGTTGGCTTAAAAATAGACATGTTGTTCAATGGAATAGAATTGAGGACTCAAACTCATACTACTAAACTGATCTTATTTCGGCAAAGTGCCCAACAATAGTTGTTGGAGAAAATACAGCATTTTCAACAAATGGTGGTAGTTAAAGCATATAGTTATTTGTGGAAGAATTAAACTACAACCTTTTCTCTCATTCCACATAAATCATGACACCAAATGCATAAAGTACCTCAATAAATTTCTTTTAAATATTATGGTTATGAACAGTTATAAATACGTTTTGTTCTTGATTTATATTATCATCAAACTTACATAAATACATATCATCAAACATATACTTTTTCTAAATCTGGATAATTTATTCCTCCCTTCAAGATTATGTACAATTACTAGTACAGGTTTTGCCATGGAGATATGCCATTGTCAAAAATGCCACTGTTATTTAAATACATGGCACATCAGGCTACATATACACACACACATTGAATTAAGTATGTTTATCTCTCTTCTAAATTATAATTGCCACATGACATCTGACAGAGTTGCATATACCTGTAGTCCTAGCTCTCAAACATTCACAGAATGAAATTTCTCTAGCTTTAAAGTTTTAAACCAACCTGGGTTACATCATAAATGGCAGATCAGGTAAGGTTACATAGATAAAAGAAGGAAAACATGAGAAAGGGAGGGAAGGATGAAGGAAGAAAAAAAAAGAAATAAAATAAAGAGTAAAGATGACTTAAACTAAAGTATTTCCTGAAACCTATAAAAATAAAGTCAGATAATGCTTTTATCCCTCAGTGTTGAGGAGGCTAAACATCTATCACTCAACATTATCCACTACAGAAGTGATACTTCTTCTTAAATAGAGGCAAATTACCTGATCCCAACAATGTAAATGAAGAACAGCTTATGTGACTCACTGTATCAGAAAATGCATCCCATCACAGCTAGAAAGTCATGCTGGACAGGGGAGCTACATCTGTAGTGAGGGAGCTTGTGGAACTGCTGTTCAAACCTTAGTGCTGTTCAAACCTCTGTGAGCAAGGGGCACAGAACTAGAAGCAGGCCCAGGATATAACCCTGGAAGTTTGACCCAGGAGCCTATGTTCACTAGCAAGGTACTATCTACCAAACGTTTCACAATTTCTCCAATCAGCTCCAGACCTGGAGCACAAGTAGTTAAATACATGCATTTCACATCACATAAATAGTTGTATTACACATCAACTATATATACATCAAGTGATATTTCTGGTAGCAATGATATGATGAAGTAGCAAATGGATAAGTGTTTCCATTCCTTCAAGATTTATTATACACAATATAAAGTAATAGATAAATTTTTAAAAATCAATCACTAGTGACTAAAAACATATAACCTTAAGCATAACATGTATTCAGCACTTCAATTAACACATCAAAAAAGTGCAAAAAGCTTTTGCAAGCTGTGACCTGCAAACTTGTTCTTAGAAAAATAATTGGAAAACATAATTTATAATGGATCTGACATGAAAGCAAGCCCCTTTATTGTTGTTCAAGAAAACAAGAGTGTAAGGTAATCAAGCTTGACTTTGATAGTCTGTACATACAGTAGAAAAAATGGACAAACATAAGACTTGATGAACTTAAATGCCTTTAAGTAACCACTACAGAAAACACATGAAATTTCAAATAGAAGGACCTAGAAATATGGAAACCATGAAGAATATTTCACAATAGCAAACAATTTTACAAATCTATAGTTATAAATTGGTTGAAAGCATGCTAACATCAAATTCAGACTGGGACAGAGCCAGCACTCCAGACTACCTCCCACACTCAGAGACAGTTTGAACTCTAGGAAGTTCTTCAAACCAGGCTCACGGGCTTACAGGAGGGACAGGATCCAGTCAAAGACAGCAAGGACAGTTAACACCTGAGATAACCAGATGGGGAGGGGCTTGCACAAGAACATATGCAACAAAAAGGCAATACCACTTGGCACCATCAGAACCCAGTTCTCCCACCACAACAAGACCAGGATACTATAACACTCCTGAAAAGCAAGACTCCAAACTGAAATTTGATTTCATGAAGATCATAGATGTCCTCAAGAATAAGTAACTCCCTCTAAGAAATACAAGGGGAGAAAGTTGTTTTTTTTTCCACTGGATGGTTTTAGATCCTTTTCAAAGATCAAGTGTCCATAGGTGTGTGGGTTCATTTCTGAGTCTTCAAATCTATTCCAATGACCTTTCGGCATGTCTCTATACCAATAACAAGCAGGGGTTTTTTTGTTTTTGTTTTTGTTTTGTTTTGTTTTGTTTTGTTTTAATCACCATTGCTCTGTAGTACAGCTTGAGGTCAGAAACTGTAAACCACCCAGAAGTTTTTTATTGTTGAGAATAGTTTTTGCTATGTTGGGTTTTTTTGTTATTCCAAATGAATTTGCAAATTGCTCTTCCTAACTCTATGATGAATTGAGTTGGAATTTTTGTGGTGATTGCATTGAATCTGAAGTTACTTTCTATGAGAGGGCAATTTTTACTATATTAATCATGCCAATCCATAAGCATGGAAGATCTTTCTATCTTCTGAGATCTCTTTCAATTTCTTTCTTCAGAGACCTGAAGTTCTTATTATACAGATCTTTCACTTGTTGGTTAGAGTCACACCAGTGTATTTTATATTATTTGTGAATAAAGGGTGTCATTTCCCTAATTTCTTTCTCAGCCTGTATATCCTTGGAGTAGAGGAAGGATACTGATTTGTTTGAGTTAATTTGGTATCTAGCCACTTTGCTGAAGTTATTTATTCAGTTTAGGAGTTCTCTGGTAGAATTTTGGGATCACTTAAGTGTACTATCATATCATCTGCAAATAGTGAAAGTTTAACTTCTTCTTTTCCAATAGAAGAGAGTGGGCAGCCTTGTCTCATCCCTGATTTTAGTGGGATTGCTTCAAGTTTCTCTCCATTCACTTGGGTGTTGGCTACTGGTTGGCTGTATATTACTTTTACTATGTTTATGTATGGGCCTTGAATTCCTGATCTTTCCAAGATTTTTACCATGAAGGGGTGTTGAATTTTGTCAAATGCTTTCTAAGCATCTAATGAGGTGATCATGTGTTTTTTTCTTTGGAATTGTTTACATAGTGGATTACATTGATGGATTTCCATATATTGATCATGATAGATGTTGTTAGGTCTTTATGTGGTTTAGGTATGACTATAATTGTTGCTACATGGAACAAATTGCCTAGTGTCCTTTCTGTTTCTATTTTGTGAAATAACTTGAAGAGTATTAGTATTAGGTCTTCTTTGAAGGTCTGGTAGAATTCTATACTAAGTCCATCTGGTCCTGGGCATTTTTTGCTTGGGAGGCTTTTAATGACTGGTGCTATTTCTTTAGGGGTTTTGAGACTGTTTAGATGGCTTATCTGACCTGATATAACTTTGCTACCTAACACACATCTAGAAAATTGTCCATTTCATCCAGATTTTCCAGTTTTGGTGAGTATTGGTTTTGCTAGTAGGATTTGATGATATTTTGAATTTCCTCAGTTTCTGTTGTTATGTCTCCCTTTTCAGTTCTGATTTTATTAATTTGGATACTGTCTCTGTGGCCTCTGGTTAGGCTGGCTATGGGTTTAAGTATCTTGTTGATTTTCTCATAGAACAAGCTCCTGGTTTTGTTGATTCTTTGTATAGTTCTTTTTGTTTATACTTGGTTAATTTCAGCCATGAATTTGAATAATTCCTGCCATCTACTCCTCTTGCGTATATTTGCGTTGTTATATTCTAGAACTAAAAAGATGTCTTAAAGATGTGTATGTTTTCTCCAGTTTCTGTTTGGAGGCACTCAGAGTTTTCTTCTTATCACTGCTTTCATTGTGTCCCATAAATTTGAGTATGTTGTGCCTTCATTTTCATTAAATTCTAGAAAGTCTTTAATTTCTTTATCTGCCCTTGACAAGTTATCATTGAGTGGAGCTTTGTTCAGCTTCCATGTGTACGTGGGCTTACCGTTGTTTTTGTTGTTATTGAAGACGAGCTTTAGTCCATGATGATTTGATTGATTTGATATTATGCATAGGATTAATTCAATCTTCTTGTATCCAGTGAGACTTGTTTTGTGACCCACTTGTATGGTCAATTTTGGAGAAGGTACCTTGAGGTGTTGAGAAGAAGATACATTCTTTTGTTTTGGGATAAAATGTCCTCTAGATATCTGTTAAATCCATTTGGGTCATAACTTCTGTTAGTTTCACTGTGTCTCTGTATTGTTTCTGTTTCCATGATCCATTCACTGATGAGAGTGGGGTGTTGAAGTACTTCACTATTATTGTGTGTTCTTTGAGCTTTATGAAAGTTTCTTTTATGAATGTGGGTGCCCTTGCATTTGGAGCACAGAGGTTCAGAATTGAGAGTTCATCTTGGTAGATTTTACCCTTGATGAGTATGAAGTGTTCTTCCTTACCTTTTTTGATAACATTTGGTTGAAAGTTGATTTTACTCGATATTACAATGTCTATCCCAGCTTGTTTCTTGGGACTGTTGGCTTAGAAAATTGTTGTGCAGCCTTTTTACTCTGAGGTGATGTCTGTACTTGTCGCTAAGGTGCATTTTCTATATGCAGTAAAATTCTGGGTCCTGTTTATGTCTCCAGTCTATTAGTCTATGTCTTTTTTATTGCAGAATTGAATCCATTGATGTTAAGTGATAGTGAGAAAGAAATGATTGTTGCTTCCTGTTATTTTTGTTGTTAGAGATGGAATTATGTTTGTGTGGCTATCTTCGTTTGGATGTCTTGAAAGAAGATTACTTTCTTGCTTTTTCTAGGTTGTACTTTTCCTTTTTGTATTGGACGTTTCCTCTATTATTCTTTATAGGGCTGGATTTGTGGAAAGATATTGGGTAAATTTGGGCTTACCCAATATCTTTACCCAAAATTGTGGAATATCTTGTTTTCTCCATCTATGTTGCTGGATTGGCATTTTTGTTCTCTTGGGGTCTGTATAACATTTGCCCAGGATCTTCTGGTGTTTGGAGTCTCTGGTGGGAAGTTTGGTGTGATTCTGAAATGTCTGCCTTTATATGTTACTTGATTTTTTTTTCTCTTACTACTTTTAACATTCTTTCTTTGTTTTGTGCATTTGTTGTTTTGATTATTATGTGACAGGAGGAATTTCTTTTCTGTTACAATCTATTTGAAGTTCTATATGCTTCTTGTATGTTCATCAACATGTCTTTCTTTAGGTTAGGGAAGTTTTTTTTTCTATAATTTTGTTGGAAATATTTGCTCACAGATTTCACAGATGCAAGCAGTTCAGTGTTTCTGCTCACACTCTAACTGTCACAGTCATCAATAGCCACCACTCAGGAATCAGATTTCTTCATGTCATGTATGTTAAATGAAACTAAAAATGTTAAATTTCAAAGTCAAAATCAGTGAGTTCTTGAGAGAGGGACCAAGATACCACCTCTAGGCAAGAAGATATTTGCAATTGATTTCGACTGGCAGCAGAAAATCAGTTCTCACCAATGGAGTCTCACGATATATGTCAAGCCATACATCAGGGCAGGCTCTGTGTCCAGTAGTTGGCTGCCACATGAGGAACTCAGTGGTGTTTTTGTAGCCCTTTTAATTCATTTCATGTTGAGTGGGATTGACTTTTTTTTGCTTTTGGTATTTTGCTTGTTTGTTTTTAGAGGGGGAGAGTGTAAGTTGGGTGCCTAGGAAGGTAGCCTCCTGGGAGGAATTGGAAGAGTGGGAAAATATTATGATATATTAAATGAAAAATGTTTTTCAATAAAAAAATAAAATGAATCTGAAGAGTCTTAGGTTTATACAAATTTGTGAATGAACTTTAGAAATCTTATTCAATGATAATTATGTTACTAGTAGTGAGAGTATAGTGTATAATCAACTTTGCTTTTTGTTAGATCTCTGTAAAACTGACATTAAATAATTTCAATTTTTTTGAAAAAAAAAAAAGAAAAGAAAATATTTTCTGGCCCTTTAAGTTGGGAATCTTTACTCTCTTCTATACCTACTATCCTTAAGTTTGGTCTTCTCATTGTGTCCTAGATTTTCTGGATGTTTTGGGTTAGGAGCTTTTGTAATTTTGCATTTTTTGACTGTTGTGTCAATGTTTTCTATGGTATCTTCTGCACCCGAGGTTCTCTCTTCTATCTCTTGTACTCTGTTGGTGATGCTTGCATTTATGACTCCTGATATCTTTCCTGGGTTTTTTATCTCCAGGATTGTCTCCTCTTGTGATTTCTTTATTGTTTGTATTTCCATTTTTAGATCCTGGATGGTTTGGTTCCATTCCTTCACCTGTTTGGTTGTGTTTTTCTGTATTTCTTTAAGGGATTTTGTGTTTCCTCTTTAAGGGCTTATACTTGTTTACCTGTGTTCTCCTGTATTTCTTTAAGAAAATTATTTATGTCCTTAAAGTCCTCTATCATCATCATAAGATGTGATTTTAAATCCAAATCTTGCTTTTTCAGTGTGTTGGGGTATCTAGGACTTGCTGTGGTGGAAGATCTGGGTTCTGATGATTCCAAATAGCCTTGGTTTCTGTTGCTTATATTCTTGTACTGACCTTTTGCCATCTGGTTGCCTTTGGTGTTAGTGTTCTTGCCGTCTCTAACTGGAACTTGTCCCTATTGTGGGCCTGTGAGCCTGTGATCTTAGGTTTGTCAGCACTTCTAGGGAGACCAGCTCTCTCCTGTGGAGGATTCAGGTGTAGTGGGCTATGGAACAGCCATAGCCCTGGGGAGCAGATGAGGACCAGAAGGATCCTGTCTGCCTCTGGTCCACTGTTCCTGTGCCCTGTGAGATCCTGGTGGTTCCCTTTTTTGATAGTAATTAGAGTGAAAGTGATGATCTCACCTCAGGCTTAGGGGTGAGAGCACTTCTTGGAGACCAGCTCTTTCCTGAGTAAGATTTTACTGCAGAGTGCTGTGGGACATCCTTAGCTCTGGGGCACAGATGGAAAGTGGAAGGCAGTAAAATTCCTTGAACCCTCTACACTCGAGTTTCTGAAAAACAGAAACAAGATTTGCGTAATTATTATTTATAAGTGAATATCCAATTTACCTTAAGCCTTTCATAATTCTAAATATATAGGGAGAATGGCAGTAAGCAGGTCGACAAAAGCAGAAGGAACCTGCTACTGCTTCATCCCTTTTCTTGTCCAAAATGTGTAAGAGTTTTCTGGAATTACTTATCTAAATGAAAAAGAGGGGAGGGAGGGAAAGAAAAAAAAAAAGGTCACCAAGAAAAAATGTGAAACCTTTAAAGTCTCAGACATATGCAAAGTAAGTTTTCGTTGGCTATCTCAGTTGGTAGCAGAGTCCAATTTACTGTGGAAGTCGGTAGTGATGGAGGTCCAAAATGTGTAATATGTTCCCAAATGTGGATCATGGGCCAATTAACATGTAAGAGAGGTGATTGCCTAACTGCAGCCTTACTGATTATACCCATAGGTCTGTAGTTACCTCGTGTACTTTTCTACTTATGCTCAAAACCTAGAGGCAGCGTATCTATTTAGTGAGGACAAACACAAGATTTTGGAAAGGAAAATAAAGTGAACCACTCATTTGTCCAGAACATGTAAATAAAGAAATGCTAGTTTGCTTATCTTACAGACACAGAGCTTATTTATTCATAATTTCTCTGATCTAAAAAAAAAAAAAATGAAAATGTTCCACTGGAGCTGAACATTTTCTGCCTACAGTGTAAAATTTCAGCTTTTTCAGGTGTTAATGAAAGAGATGTAACTGTATGGAAAAGACAACATGCGCTGAATTATTTATGAAGTCAAATAACAAAGCAGCCCAAAGAAACCAGGCTCCTCGGAAGATGTGATGAAGTATGGAATGTTTTCTTCATGTCTTCTGATCAGCGCCTTGATTAATAGACCTGGGCACTCAGTGAAGTTAACCAGCTCCCTTCCCAGAAGGCATACATGAATTTGTAGTTACTTTAAATGACTAATTTGTTCTTCGTTATATAAAAAGCTTTCGCTTTGTTATATCCAAATTTTTCTTTGGAAACGAGCATCCATAGCAAATTAAAACAGATATTTGGTGTGCATCATCAGGAAGGAAGAAAAAACATGCACTGCTATAATTGTCAGCTTTATTTTATCTACAACCTTATGAATATTTAAACTAACATTTTCAACTCATTCTTATTTATTAAGATAAAGTGTCATAAATAAAGATACAGGTTAGAGATCTCCCAGCAATGCCGATCACTGCATATGGTACATCATTACCAAGCTGGTTATAATGTTGTTCTAGAGCTTTGAGTTTCACATCAGAGTTAATAACAGTACATATTTAATTGTTAGTGCCTTCTCTTTGCCAAATATAATAGATGATTTTAGTGGATTTTGTGGTTTTGAAGCAATTTTAACATTTAATCTTAATTTTAGTTTTTTCTCTTTTAGTTATTCCAACTCCAATTTGTATGAAGAATTGTTAAGCATTCAATTTCAATACCAAGAAACAAATCGCTAAAATTATTTTAATGCTTTAGTCATTGAATGTTAAGTTGGATTCTACAATAATTTTTCAATTAGCACATTTTATTTTCAATAAGTAATTGCTTGTGTTATAAAATTCAAATTATATTAAAATCTTTATTTAAAAATTTATATTACTTCTTGCTAAATATAAGTAATAATACATGATAACTGTGTATATTGATTCACAATTCTGGCATCTTCCAATTTAGGACAATCATAATTTCTACTTTTTGTCAAATATTATGAGATACATATTAAATCATTATTTTAAGAAAAGTAAAATATTTATAAATTCTTTTTGAATATATGTATGTGTGTATGTATATAATGTATATTTATATGTAAATATAAATATAAGAACTGTCCATATACAAAACCCAAATAATACATAATTCCTTCCATTGTATTTTTTACATGTGGAATCACTGTAAAATAAGTAACCCTTATTTCTCTTGAAATCAGTTTATTTCCTCCCAACAAGAGAAAAACAACAAGGAGAGGGAACTTATCATTTTTGGATAAGAATATGAAAGAGAAAACTTTATTTTAGAGAATTTTCTGCACATAACTTCAGAATTGGCATAAAATGAAGTAAAATCATTATAATAGGCTATGCATTGTTTGTTTATGTTTTATGCACTAAGAGGGAAGTAAAGATGGCATGAAAGTATCACTATGGCCTGAGATGGAGTCATGTCCAGTATTCCAAATAGAGAAACTGGGAGTGCCCATTTCATTTCAAAAATACAGTGAAATCATTAAAGTCAATTTGCAAGAAATAAGCTTTATAAAGATTTCAGAGTATTTGTGAAAAATTTCAGTAATTAACTCATAAATTCAAATTTTCAGCAGAATCATACTAACCATTTCACAGAATGAACAGCTGATCATTTTATGGGTAATCTGAAAATGTACTTTAAACACATTAACATCAACATGAATGGTATAACAATATTCATGAATTCCTACATAGTTAAGGATACTGAAACTGCCCCCAGTTTCAAGACTGGGGTGGTGGTGGGGGGGGTTCTACTCAGCCAGGAGGGAATAAAGGACCTGAAACAAAGGGTTTGAAATGCAAAGAGAAAACACGAAGCCAAGTTGCTGTCCCAATCAAAACTCCACTTTACTGAGAATAAACCAGGGTTTTTATAGTCTCAGGAGAAACTGAAAACAAGTCTCTAGATTACACTACAAAGAAAGTTCAGGTGCCAAAGTCCCCAGGTTCAGATCTTCAGGCGGCTGGCTGGCACACTCAGGCGGTGGGCGTGGTCAGGCGGCTTCTTCAAAGACAGTCAACAGAGAGCATCTGTCTTAGCTCCCAGGTGTTAGCCCCCAAACATAGGCTGCTAGAAGTCCAATGGATGACTTAAGTGAAGAGGGGATGTAACAGATACAATTATGGACTCCAACTCCTTAAAGAAATATAAAAATTATTTTTTCCAACCGGGTGTAATAGCACACACTGGAAGTCCTAGCATTCCCAGGAATGAGGCAGGAGTATTGTAGGCTTAAAGTAAGAATGAGTAGCAAGTAGCAAGATCTTTTCTGAAAAGAACAAAAATTATTTTCTCTAGTAGGTAACTTGTCTGAAAAAAGCCATCCCTCCCTGCCTTCTCAGTAGATTCTTATTTTATAAATCTTTTATTTATCTTTTCTCACCATCAGCCTCAGAGAAAGCTAACAACGGTCGTTAAGGAACTGTGAGCTAAATTGCACAAAAAGAGTGAGAAAAATCTACCTTAGCTCATCAAGAATCATATTTAAGAAGTCGTCTACATTCTAAAAAGAAACAGAGACAGAGAGAGGGGAGAGAGAGAGAGAGAGAGAGAGAGAGAGAGAGAG
>NW_022196899.1:8495429-8496269 GCF_008632895.1 Mastomys coucha
AGAGAGGCAACAGAGACACAGAGAGACAGAGAGAGACGATAATGCCATGGTCAGTGGACGATTATCATTTTATCATTTTCTGGGTAAATTTTAAATTATTTGTGTGTGCTCCCTCAAAAATTCTACTACTGTAGTGATTTGAACATCCCTCAAGGTCTCAGTTGTTTGAATATGTGCTGTTGTTCAGTTAGCGGTGCTGCTTGGATAGATTTAGGAGGTATAGCTAGGAAGTTTTTCTCCTAAGGGCAGCCTTTGAAGTTTCAAAGATTCCCACTATTCCCAGTGAACTCTTTCAGCTTCCTTGTTGTGCTTAAAGATGTGAGATCTCAGCTTGCTTTCCCAGCCAGAGTTGCACCCAACTCTCCTCTACCATCATGGATTCTACTCCTTTAGAACTATATACCCAAATGACCTCTTTTGTTTATTGTTGCTTTGGTCATGGCATTTTATGACAGCAACAGAAAAGTTGGTTATACAACCATGAACATGCAATTTTTAAGAGGTGGTTATGAGCTAAGCCATGTTTTAGAAACAGACACTATGACTTTTTCTGTAGCATATTCATAAAACTAGGATGAGAATTGGGTTGTTGCTCTAGAAGGCTGTATTTCTTAACGAAAGTTCCAATGTCCCATTGAATTCTCTATACTACACATGCCATGTATTTTACCGTGTGTGTAAATGCCATGTGTGTAAATCTGCAAGTCTACAAATCTAAGTAAGGAGTTGAATGCAGAAAAAATATCATCTATGTAGGCTTCCATAATGTATAAATTGATGGGTTTTGAGTCGCGGCAGGAAGCGTCTGCAGACACCAGGCCCAGGCAGTTTCATGTGTAA
>NW_022196899.1:8496518-8520736 GCF_008632895.1 Mastomys coucha
TTGCCCTGGTGACAGGTCTGTGGACCTGCCCACATATCTGCCGCAGGCAGGTTCTGGATGCTAACATAAATTATTTTTCAATCTATTTCTCATAGATCTGGAGATTGAAAATACCAAAGTTTGGGGTTGATGAGCACAAGCCAATGCATTCAGGATGGTGCTTTGAATGCAGTATGCACAGAAGAATGAAGCGTCTCCCATATTCTCTCATCCCTGTCTTAAGGGATTAACCCCATTCATGAAAGAGCAGATTCCTCATGACCTCAACACCTCCTCAAGGAACCATTACTTTTCTTTTTAGTAAGTTGTTTATTTACTCTACATCTTGATGGCAGCTTCCCTTCCATTCTTGTCCCCTAGTCCCTCCTTCTTCCCTCCCCTCCCCTTATCCTTCCTCCACTTATCATCCTAAAAGGAAGGCCACATATGGATATTGATCAACTGTGGCCTATCAAGTTGCAGTAAGATTAGTAGCATCTTTTTCTATTGAGGCTAGACAAGGTGAAATGGATTCAAAGGCAAGCAATGTATTCAGAGACAGCAGTTCAGTCTCTCTGAGCCCCTATGGCAGTCAGGTTAGTTGATTCTGTGGGTTTTTCTTATGGTGTCCATAACCCTTCTGGCTGTTTCAGTCCTTCCTCCCCTTCTTACACAATGCTTAGCTGTGGATCTCTGCATCAGTTTCCATCAGTTTCTGGGTCAAGCCTCTCTGATGACATCTATGCTGGGCCCCTGTCTGTAAGTATAGCAAAATATTATTAATAGTGTCAGGGGTGGACTTCCTGTCATGGCATGGGCCTCAAGTTATTGGTTTGCCCTTCCCTCAAATTCTGTTTCATCTTTTGCCCCTGCAAAATTTGTAGATAGAAAAAATTATAAATCTAAAATTTTGTCACTGAGTTGGTGTCCTAATCCCTCCATTAGAAGACTTGCCTGAGGGCACTAGTTAGTTCATATTGTTGTTCATCCTAAGGGGCTGTAAACCCTTCAGCTCCTTGGGTCCTTTCTCTAGCTCCTTCATTTGGGACCCTTTGCTTAGTCCAATGGATGGCTGTGAGTCTCTAGTTCTGTATTAGTTGGGTACTGTCAGCGCCTCTCAGGAGAGAGCTATGTTAGGCTCCTGACAGCCAGCACTTGCCAGCATCCACAATAGTGTCTGGATTTGATGACTGGATATGGGAAGGATTCCCAGGTGGAGCAGTCTCTGGATTGTCCTTCCTCAGTCTCTGCTCCATAATTAGTCTCTGCAACTCCTTCCATGGGTATTTTGTTCCCTTATTTAAGAAGGAACGAAGTATCCACACTTTGGTCTTCCTTCTTCTTGAGTTTCTTGTGGTTTGTGGATTGTACTTTGTGTATTCCAAACTTCTGTGCTAATATCCATTTATCAGGGAGTGTATACTATGTGTGTTGTTTTGTGATTTGGTTACCTCACTCAGGATGATATCCTCCAGATCCATCCATTTCCCTAAGAATTTCATAAATTCATTGTTTTTAATAGCTTAGTAGTACTCCATTGTGTAGATGTACCACATTTTCTGTATCCATTCCTCTGTTGAGGGACATCTGGGTTGTTTCCAGTTTCTGGCTATTATGAACATAGTGGAGCATGTGTCCTTATTACATGTTGGAGCATCTTCTGGGTATATGCCCAGAAGTGATATATCTGGGTCCTCTGGTAGTACTGTGTCCAATTTCTGGAGGAACTGCCAAACTGATTTCCAGAGTGGTTGTACCAGCTTGCAATCCCACCAGCAATGAAGGAGTTTTCCTCTTTCTCCACAACCTCTCCAGCATCTGCTGTCCCCTGAGTTTTTTTATCCTAGCTATTCTGACTGGTGTTAGGTGGAATCTCAGGGTTGTTTTGATTTGCATTTCCCTCCCTGCCCTATGATGTCATAGAAAAGATCAGGAAGTGCTGCCTTTAAGTAGAGATGTTTAGAGAACATGATGATATCTTGTATAGAACTGAAAAAGAGATAGGTATAATAACTGTCATTAAATATTTTGTATATTTTGAAACAATTTAGCATTCAACATTAGATATAGGATCCCCAGTTATGGATAGTATTAAATATTCCCTAATGATATTTTTAAGGTATGAAAGAATATGAATATAAAAGTTGAACAAATTTTTATGTATTATTTGATTATCAAAATATTCAATATTATTAATATGTTTAATGTATAAAATGCATTTAAATAATAAAAAATTAAGAAAAAAAAAAGAAGTCTTGCCTGGTTACAGAAAATGGGCAGTTCAGGCTCTGTCTCCCCCATTACTAGAAGTCTTAGCTAGGGTACCCTCATAAATTCCTTTTGAGTTTCAATTTTCCTAAGTTTCTAGCTCATCCCAGAGATGTCTCTCCAAATCTAGTTGTCTCCTCTCCCAGTGCTCTTTTCCTCAGTCCTTCCACTACCTCATTCCTCCTATCCCCATTCCCATATTCCCCATCCTAAACTCATTCTTCTATCCACACTGATATCTAATCTATTTCTACTTCTCAGTGAAATTCAAGTGTCCCTCCTTTGGGCCATCCTTGATAATTAGCTATTTTAGATCTATGCTTTGTAGTACAGTTGTCCTTACTTTATGACTAATATCCACTTATAAATGAGTATATACAATGTTTATCTTTCTTGGTCTGAGGTACCACACTCAGGAGAATCTTTCCTAGTTCCATCCATTTGCCTGTAGATTTCATTATATCATTACTTGTTGATCTTCTCTTTTCTTTTTTATGTACTTTACATAAAAATCTGATCTCCTTTTTTCCAGGTACTTCCCTGTGCAGAACCAACCCTATTTTCCCCTCCCTTTCTCATTTGAGAAGGGAAAGACCTCTTCTAGGTAACATCCTATCATAGCCCCATACTGCTATCCCCCTCCCAAAGAACATCATATCGCCACAGGACTAGGCATATCCTCTCCTACTGAGGAGAGTCAAGGCAGTCCATTTAAGGTAACAGGATCCACAGGCAAACAGGCAACACATTGAGGGAGAGCCCCCACTCCTGTTGTTGGGTACTAAGCTGCTCATTTGTTCAGAGTGACTAGGTCCAGTCCATGCTAGCTGGTGCTCTGGCTGGTGATTCAGTCACAGAGATCTCCCAAGGGTCCAGATTAGTTGACTCTTGTTCTGCCTGTGGAGTTCTCTTCAGATCTCTCAGTCCTTCTCCCAACTTATGGAAACATAAGACTCACAGAATGCTATTTAATGTTTGACTGTGGCTCTTCACAACCCCTTTCCATTGGCTGGTGGTTGCAACCTCTCAGAGGACAGTTATGCTGTGTTCCTGTCTTTAAGCATAATAAAACATCATTGATAGTGTCTAGGATTGAGTCTTGCCCGTGGAATGTGTCTCAATTTGGGGTAGTCATTGATTGGTCATTCCATCCATCTCTTCTCTATTGTTCTCCCTGGACATCTTCTAGGCAGGACAAATTTTGGTCAAAGGTTTTGTTTGTGAGTTGCTGTTCATATCCTTACACTGGAAGTCCTGCCTGGTTATTGGAAACAGCTTCTTCTGGATCAATACACCTCACTTCTAGGAGTCTCAGCTAGAGTGGCCTCTATAGACACCCTAGGGCCTCTTTGCATACCAGGTCTCTGCCATGTCCTAGAGATTTCCCCAACCACTCACTTCTGATTTCCATTGCCACTCCTCTGTTCTCCCTACATCTGATTCCCTTTCCCACTCTGCTTCTCTTCCATATCCTCTCCCTCCCATTTCTCTCCTTCCATTTACCTCCAATATCTGTTTTTGTTTTTCCTTCTTGAAAAAGATTCAACCTCCGTGGGCCCTCTGGTGTCTTTGAGTCTGTTGATTAGGGCATGGTTATCCTCTTTTTTATAGCTAATGTGGCTAATAACTCAGCCATAAGTGAGTATACACCATACCATGCATACCATTTTCTGTCTGGGCTACTTCACTCAGAATGATACTTTCTAATTGTGTCCATTTGATGTGAAATTTGTGATACCTTGGTTTTAAATGACTGTGTAGTACTCCATTTTGTGAATGAAGTACATTTTCTTTTTCCACTCTTCAGTAGAGGTTCATCGAGGATATTACAAATAAAACTGCTATGATCATTATTGAACATGAGTCTTTGTGGGATGGTGTAGTGTCGTTTGGTTATATGCTATATATGAGGTAGAAATATTTCCAATTTTCTGAGAAACAACTAAATTGGTTTTTAGAGTGGATGTACAACTTTGCATTGCCAACAGTAATGGAGGAGTGTATCTTTTGCTCAATATTCTTGCCAGCATGTGCTGTTCTTTGATCCTTGGAGTTTTTGTTTTTTTTTTTTTAACTTAGTATTCTCATGTGTTTCAGGTGGAACCTCAGAATTTTTATTTGCATTTCTCTGATGAGTAAGGACATAAACATTTCTTTAGGTGCTTCTCGGTCTTTCATGATTCCTTTGTTGAGAAATCTGTTTGGGTTAATACACCATTTTTTAATTGTATTATTAGGATTATTACTATCTAACTTCTTGAGTTCTTTATGTATTTTTGATATTAAGTGCTCTGTCAGATGTAAAGTTGGTGGGGATCTTTTCCCAATCTATAGGCTGTTTTTTTGTCCTAAAGATGGTGCCCTTTGACTTACAGAAAGGGTTTTCACAAGGGTTTTCAGTTTCATGTGGTCCCATGCATTTATTGTTGACCCTAGTGCCTGAGTCGTTGGTGTTCTGTACAGGAAGTTGTCTCCAGAACTAATGATTCAAGGCTATTGCTCACTTTCTGTTCTATTAGATTTAGTATGTTTAGTAGCTTTTATGTTTAGATCTCTGATCCATTTGGACTTTAGTTTTTTGCAGGGTGATAAATATACAAGTATTTCCATTCTTCTACATGCAGACATCCAATTAGAGCAGTACCATTTGATGAAGATGCTCTCACTTTACCATTGTATGGTTTTGGCTTCTTTGTCAGAAATCAAGTAGCCATAGGTGTATGGATATACTGCTGGGTCTTCAATTTGATTCCAGTGACGAACCTGTCTGTTTTTATACCAATACCATGCAGTTTTTATTACTATTGCATTGGAGTACAGCTTTAAGTCAGGGATAGTGATACCTTCAGAAGTTCAAGATTGTTTTAGCTATCCTGGGTTTTTTGTTTTTCCATATGAAGTTGGCAATTGTTCTTTCAAGATCTGTAAAGAGCTTTGTTGGAATTTTGTTGTAGATTGCATTGAATCTGTAGATTGCTTTTGGTAAAATACTCATTTTCACAATTTTTTGTTTGTTTGGTTGGTTTTGCTTTTCATATTTCATATTTCATATTTCACAAAATATTTCATATTTTTATTTCTATTAATAGATGTATAAAAATTGTACACCTAGAAAAATATTTACTTATACAGTCTGAATATATAATTTTGAATAAAATAATAGTTTTTAAATTACAGTTCTGAAAAGAAATTTAAGTTAAAGTTTTTAAGCTCTATCTTTACAGATGGAAACTGTTAATGTTTATCTGAAGTCAACAATGACAAAAGACCATCAATTTGCCAAGGGGAAAATATTTTGGAACAAATGATAAATAAGCCTAGAAGTTTCTGTCCATCCTTAGAAAACTAGAATGCTCAATTGACTCACCTGTCAAAGCAGCCTGATATTAAAAAGGCGATTTATGAAGGTTGCTGAGAATGGAATCACCTATGAAAATACTGAGTTTCCAGCAGGTGGACTTTCCAGGGTATACTGTAAATATACCTCTGTTTCAGTCTACAGTCTGACCTCTCCTGTATTTACATGGTAAAAAGCTTATTTTTTTTTTCAGAGTAGAATTTTCACTATTCTAACCCTACCTATCCATGAGCATGAAATATCTTTTCATCTTCTGATATTTTCCTCAAATTCTTCCTTCAGAGACTTGAAGTTCTTGTCACATATGCCTTTCGTTTGCTTGGTTAGAGATACACCAAGATATATTTTATTATTTGTGGCTATTGAGAAGGGTATTGTCTTCCTAACTTCCTTCTTACCTATTTATCACTTGTATGAAAGAGGGCCACTGATTTCTTATAATTTTGTATCCCTTCAGATTGCTGAATACATTTAGGAGTTTTCCTGTAAAATTTTTAATGTCATTTATTTGTGCTATAATATCATTTGTAAATCAGGATACATTGACTTTTCCATTCCAATTTGTATCCCCCTTAGTCTTATTTAGCAGTCTTATGGTTCTAGCAATAAATTCAAGTTCTATATTGAAGAGATGAGAGAGTAAACAGACTTGTCTTATCCCTGATTTTAGTAGAATTGCTTTAAATTTCTTTCCATTTAATTTTATGTTGGCTTTTGGCTTGCTGTACATTGCCTTTATTGTGTTTAGGGGTGTCCCTTATATCACTGATCTCTGCAAGACTTTTAACATGAAGTAGTGTTGGATTTCCTCAGACTTTTTCAGCATCTAAGGAGATGATCATGTGGTTTTTTTTTTCTTTCTGTTTAATTATACGGTGGATAACATTAATAGATTTTCATGTATTAAACTACCCCAGAATTAATAGATTTTCATAAATTAAATTGTGATAAAGCCAACTTGGTCATATTGGATATTGTTTTTGGTGTGTTCTTGGATTCAATGTGTGGAGTATTTTATCAAGTATTTTGTATGAATGTTCATAAGAGAAATTGTTCCAAAATTCCCTTTCTTTGTTGAATCTTTGTGTAGTTTAGGTGTCAGGGTGACTGTGGTCTTAAAGACTGAGTTTGGCAATGTTCCTTCATTTTCTGTTTTGTGGAATAGTTTAATGAATATTGACATTAGCTCTTCTTTGAAATTCTGGTAGAAATCCACATTAAAAGTAAGGCCCAGGGCATTTATTTGGTTGGACGACTTTTACTGACTCCTTCTATTTCCTTAAAGGTTATAGGACTATTCAGATACTTTATCTGATCTTGATTTAACTTTAGTAATTAGTTTCTGTTTATAAAATCATCCATTTCATTTAGATTTTCTAATTTTGTGTAGCACAGGCTTTTGAAGTTACACCTAATGATTCTCTGAATTTTCTCAATGTCTGTTGTTATGTCTCCCTTTTCATTTCTGATTTTATTGTTGTTGTTGTTGCTACTATTGTTTTTTAGGGGGGGGTACTGTCTTTCTGCATTTTATTTGGTTTGGCTAAGGGTGTGTCTACCTCATTGATTTTCTCCAAGAACCAGCTCTTGGTTTTCTTGATTCTTTGTATTGTTCTCTTTATTTTAAATTTATTGATTTCCAATCTGAGTTTGATTATTTCCTTCCATCTGCTCCTCATGGATGTGTTTGCTTATTTTTCTAGAGCTTTCAGGTATACTTTTAATTCATGAGTATGAGAACCCTATGATTTTTTTATGAGGGCACTTAATGCTATGAACTTTCTTCTTAGCACTACTTTCATTGTGTCCTATAAGTTTGGGTATGTGGTACCCTCATTTTCATTGAACTATTGATAGTTTTTTTAATTTCTGTCTATGTTTCTTCCCTGATGCAGTGATCATTGAACAGAGAGTTGTTCTGTTTCCATGAGTATGTAGGCTTTCTTTTGTTTCTGTTGTTGTTGAAGTCCAACTTTAATCTATGGTGATCTGATAAGATCCATGGGGTCAATTCTATCTTATTGTATCTGTTGAGACTTACTTTGTGACAGATTGTGAAGAAAGTTCTGTGAGATGCTAAGAAAAAGGTATATTTTTTTGTGTT
This sequence comes from Mastomys coucha, assembly GCF_008632895.1. Lineage (NCBI taxonomy): Eukaryota > Metazoa > Chordata > Mammalia > Rodentia > Muridae > Mastomys > Mastomys coucha. Next base: position 8,504,228 of record NW_022196899.1, read on the forward strand.
TGGGTGAAAGGTTCTATAGATATGTTAGGTCCATTTGAATCATTACCTCTGTTGGTTTTATTATTTCTCTGTTTATTTTCTGTCTCTATTACATTTGTCAGAGTGGGATATTGAAGTCTCTGATTATTGTGTGATTTAAAGTTTAGTTATGTTTTGTTTATGAACATAGGTGTCCTTGAATTTGGGGCATAGATGTTAAGAATTGAGATGTCCTCTTGGTGGAATTTTCCTTTGATGAGTATGAAGTGTCTTTCTCCATTCTGTTTATTACTTTTTGTTGAAAGTCTATTTCTTTGACTTATTAAGTCTATTATAAGTATAATAAGTCTACTATAAGTCTATTTGAGCTTATTTCTTATGTCTCTTTGCTTGTAAAACTTTTTGCAGCCATATATTGAGATAATATCTATCTTTGTTGTTGATATCTGGTTGTTTTTTTTTTTTTTTTTTTTTTTTTTTTTTTTTTTTTTTTTTTTACAACAGAGTGATGGATTTTGCTTAAGCATTCATTCTGTTAACCTGTGTCTTTTTAGGGAGAAATTAGGCCCACTGATTTTGAGAGATATTAATAACCATCAATTGTTAATTCCTGTTATCTTGATGTTGATGATGGTAGTGTTGAGTGTGTGCAAGTGAGTGCGAGAGTATATATGTGTGTGTGTTTCTGTTCTACTGATTTTAATCATGTGAAATTATTTATTTCTTGTGTCTTCTTGAATTCTTAGGTTTTGCTATTATTCTTTAGCTTTATTGGGTTGCAGTTTTCCTTCTAGTAACCTGTGCAGAGCTGGGCTAGTGAAAAAGTATTGTTTAAATTTGGTTTTCTAATGGAATATCTTGATTTCTCCATCTATGGTGATTGAAAGTTTTGTTGGGTATAGTAGTCTGGGCAGGTATCTGTGGTCTCTTAGGATCTGCAAAACATCTGCCCAAGTCCATCTAGATTTTAGAGGCTCCATTGAGAAATCTGGGTTAATTATGACAGATCTGTCTTTATATATTATGTGTAGCCTTTAATATTCTTTCTTTGTTCTGTACAATTAATGTTTTGCTTATTATATGGCAGAAGGAATTTCTTTTCAGGTCAAATTTTCTTCTTGGTGTTCTGTAAGTTATTGTACATTTATAGGCATCTATTTCTTTAGGTTATGGAAATTTTGTTCTATGATTTTTTTGTTGAAGATGTTTTTGGTGCCTTTGAGCTGGAAATCTCCATCATATCATCATCATCTTTTTCTCCTTCTCCTTCTCCTTCTCCTTCTCCTTCTCCTTCTCCTTCTCCTTCTCCTTCTCCTTCTCCTTCTCCTTCTCCTTCTTCTTCTTCTTCTTCTTCTTCTTCTTCTTCTTCTTCTTCTCCTTCTCCTTCTCCTCCTCCTCCTCCTTCTCCTCCTCCTCCTCTTCCTCCTCCTCTTTCTCCTCCTCCTTCTTCTTCCTCCTCCTCCTTCTCTTTCTCTTCTCCTCCTCCTTCTTCTACTACTATTGCTGCTGCTGCTGCTTTTGCTATTATTCTTAGGCTTGGTCTTTTCAAAGTATCCCAAATTTCCTGAATGTTTCATGTCATAAATTTTATATGTTTTTCATTTTCTTTGACTAATATTTTCAGTTCTTCTATCATATCTTCTATACCTGAAATTCTTGCATCCCCTGTATTCTGTTGGTGATGGTTATGTCAGTAGACTCTGTTCTCTTTCCTAGGTTTTCCATTTCCAGGATTTCTCGAGTTTGTTTTTTTTTTTTATTGCTTCCATTTCCAGTACTTATTCATGTCCAATTTTATTCATATCCTTCATTTGCTTAATTGTATTCTTCTGTATTTCTTTATATTTATTTGGGTCTTCTTTCAATACCTCTACTTGTTTGAATGTATTTTCTTGTATTTCCTTAAGGGATTCATTAATTTTCTCTTTAAAGACCTCTATGATCATTATAAGAATGGTTTCAAGATCACCTTTTTGTGCTTTAGTTTCATTAGGATATCCATGGTTTGCTATAAGAGTATAGCTGGACTCTGGTAAGGGTCTTGTTGATTAGGTTTTTATGCTGTTCTTTAAGCATGAGGTTTTTCCTGGTGTTGGCTGGATGATCCTGATGGGAGGAGGACATCTCAGGAATTTCGGGCAGGGAGGGGGAGGGAGGAGGGGGCTAGCCATGTGCCAGACAATGGTGGTCAGGTTACCAAACTCTTCTGGCTGTGCCTCATGCAGTCCCTACTGGCAAGGGATTGGTGGGGCAATGTTCCAAGCTGGCATTTCTTAGTGTCCACAGGCCTCCACAGGGAAGGAGGATGCTCTTGGAGTCCTGCAAAGTCCCTGGCAGGAATGAACAAGCCCAGAGCTAGATAATAGAATTCAGGGGCTGGCAGGCAATTCACCTCTGTTGGCTGTGTCACAGGCAGACCTGACTTGGATGGGCTTTGTGGAGCAGAGTTACAATCCTATTAATCTTCTGGGCCCATGGTGGATTACAGAGGAAAGCAGGATGTTCTTAGGTTCCCATAGGCTCCTTGAGACCTAAGACTGAGCCTAGAGCCAGAAAATGGAATTCAGGAGACAGCTCACAACTCACCTCCGCTTAGGAACCTTCCTCAATGCTATTTTGATGACAGTGAAATTTCCATATGGATTTTGAGGAGAGTACTAATATTTAAACACTAGAAGAAAAGAAAGTAATATCAACCAATAAATGGGAAGAAACATATTCAGGAGACTAAGAATTAACCTAAGACAATGGTACAATAAATGTGAGCTCATGCTTTTCTTTAATATAAATAAGGGTAGTCACCAGATTATGAGAGGAAAAAGGAAAAGATCTGGAGACTAATTATTTAATGTGGGGGCAGCAATACCCTATACACATACCCATGATGGCTATATGATTATCTTGATATCTGTGTATGTATCCTGTCACATAAAAGGGAATTTTGTAAGTATAATAATAAGACATTAAAATAGTAAATAGTAGTCTTACTAATTTATCCGGATGATCAGTCTAATCACATGATCTCTCGATGTCAAACGATTTTCTTCTGCTGAAATAATAGAAGAAAGAGACAAAGACAAAAAAAAAAAACCTTCAATTTGAAGTGTAAAAATAAAAAAATATATAAAAAAGACCTTCAATTTGAAGTTTAAAAATAATATATATATATATATATATATATATATATATATATATATATATATAAAAGACCTTCAATTTGAAGTGTAAAAATATTCAACACCATTTCCCTTAGGAGAAAAAGTTCATCATGACACAAATAACTAATTTGTCTCAAAGCCTAATAACATTGACAAACCTTCAGAAGACACATTTGCAGCCGTAAGCGTTCATCCTCATCTGCAGGAGGGATCTCAGACTGGCTCCATTTAAACCCTCAAGTTGAGATCTTATAGTACTGAGCAGAGAACTCACTGAGTTTCACTATGCCAGAACTTCTGAGTTCTGAACTAGTAAACCATAAATAGTTGTGCTACTTTTAGCTACTATGTTCTCAGTTAATATTTTACTATCAGGTTCCAAAGAGATACAGGACATTGATACAGCAAACTTACCAAAAAGGTAGCTAATGTATATCTCCTACTCAAAGGTCTACTGAAAAGTAATTCTATGAAATAATACATTATAGTAAGCTAAAATAATAAAGTTTTCTAAATACTTGATTTATTTCATTTAATTCAACAAAAATGTTATGCGAACATCATAAAACAAAGAATGTCTAGTATTTTCACACATATTTGGAATTATATACTTTGAATTTACTATAGCAACTACCATAGTTATTTCAGTTGCAATTATATGCAAGTTAATAGTAATTTTAACTTATATCAGGCTACACTTAGTTCTTATTTAATTTTTCACTTTTGATTTTCTCCAATTATTTGACCATCTTCTCACATCTGAGTCTTTTATACTTTTTACTGTGTTATTTCTTTCTATTTATTCATTATAGTACATATTACCTTTTCTCTAAGAAATGTATAATATAGTAAAATGTTGCTAGCCAATTATAAGTGTAAAAATACTACAGTTATTACAGTTAGTATAGAGCAATATTCTGAAATATCTAGACAGCTATACATTGGATGTTTTAGCTTTACTACATTTCATGGCAAAAATACATTAGCATATATAGTTTAGATTAGATTGAATTAGATACATTAGATTAGATTGTTCAAAAGTCCCTGATTAAGATAAGCAGTATGTTACCCACATTGACATAAGAGAGTGTTCTCTCCTGACTAACACTGTGACTGTTTATATGTAGTGAAATGTTTAAAGGAATTATTGAATACAACAAATGAAGGCTGTCACCAGAAAACTATTCAAGTTACACTGAAGCAATATCTCATATGAATAGAGAAAGGAAGTGATAAACATGAATTAGTATAGTAAAGCAGAGTTCAATAACATGCAATGTACCTGTCAATGTCAACTAATACCAGGTATTCAAAGACAAATCAGCAGTCTAATATCCACATACTTGTCCATATATAAGCAAAACAATGCAGAGAGAAATGTCTAAATGTCAAGTTAAACAATAGCAAACAATCAACCTTGACATCATTGCTTCAAAAACAGGTGTTAAAGACACAATTTTTAGATGATCAAGTATTTCTTTAATTTTATTTCCCATATGTGTTCATGCCATGTAATATATTAACAAAGAAATCAAGATTTGTATTTTGCATCTTTTCTATTGTAGGATTGTCAACTTATTTTTCAATAAGTCAGTCATGTATCAGTGACATAAGTTTTTGTTACTGGGACAAATAGAACCTACAGGCAGGAGCCTGGTAGGGCTATCCTCTGAAAGGCTCTGCAAGCACCTGACTAATACAGATGCAGACACTCACAGCCATCCATTGAACTGAGTGGACCACAGTGGAAGAGATAGGGAGGGACTGAAAGAGCTGAAGGGGATTGCAACCTCATAGGAAGAACAAAAATATCAACTAACTGGACCCCTTAGAACTTCCAAGGACCAAGCAATCAACTAAAGAGTATACATGGGTGTGTCCATGGCTCCCACTACATATATAGTAGAAGATTGCCTTACCTGGCATCAGTGGGAGGGGAGGTGTTTGATCCTGTGGAGGCTTGTTGCCCCAGTGAAGGAGAATGTCAGAGGGGTGAGGACAGAGTAGGTGGGTAGGTGGGGGACTAAACCTCTTAGATGCAAAAAGGAGAAAGGGATGGGAGGGGTTCCTGGAAGGGAGACCAGGAAGGGAGACAACATTTGAAATGTAAGTAAATAAAATAATCAATAAAAATATTAGGCTAGAACTAAAGAAACCTCTAACTTAGATCATACAACACATATAGTGACTCTTAATCCTGTTCTTACATTTAAAATGTTCATCAGTATTTCTACTGCATGAGTCCCAATACAACCTTTACAGATATGATTCATCTTAAACACAAAAGCAAAATTTATAATTGACAAAATATATCAACATGATCTAACTGCATTCTAAATATGCATTCTTATAATCACATACTTTTCAAATCTGCTTTGTACAACAGAAAGATCATCACAGAGCAGCACAACAGGACAAAATACAGAGAAAAACTGATTACGGGGTACCTAATGTCTTTTTTTTTATTTTTTTATTTTTTAGTTTTTCGAGACAGGGTTTCTCTGTGTAGCCCTGGCTGTCCTGGAACTCACTCTGTAGACCAGGCTGGCCTCGAACTCAGAAATGCGCCTGCTTTTGCCTCCCAAGTGCTGGGATTAAAGATGTGTGCCCGCCCCCCAACCTAATGTCAATGATATACCTTCAACACGACCACTGCAGCTAAGCCTCAAAAGACAGAGCAGAAGAATTTTAAAAGGTAGAGAACCAAAGTATATGTTGTGAAATAATGTCTTTTATATGTGACAGGGAAGCTACCACTATGAAGTATCAAAAACATAGTAGCCTAAGCAAGACTTGTGCAAGGGAAAATACCAGTGAACATGGCAGCATTTACAGAGGAAATCTCACAAGGTCCCACAACCAATTAACAGTTGGTAAGAATGGGAAAATCAGTATTCTCCAGTCCTGGTTTCTGCACTATCTCCAAGCAGAAGATGTATACTCGAAACTAAAGGTTAAGAACTGGTATCTATATACAAGAGAGAAAATGTTTCTCTTTCCAGGTCTGGGCATGACTTTGTTTTTAATTGGATTTCATTAAGATGTTTCTAACTTTATCCTTACCTACAGTAAATATACTCAAAATTGTAAATATGCAGTTGAATTTATTATCTAGCTTCTTCTACTGCTTTTTGGTAATAAAACAGCTATATAAGAAGTCTCTATTCTAAATTATGTTTATATGTTCCTTCACCCTAAGGATGCTCTTGGAAGTTGGCTTGCTCAAAGCACAACTGCAGTCATATACTGCATTTGTTTCCTTTCTTGTTTATAACTTAATATAAAACAATACTTATCCTCTGACATTTCTCATTTTAATTCAATTTTTGAAAAGCCATTATTTAGCTGAGAGAATATTCTCTCTGCTCGATTTTGTTCATGTCCTTTGCACTATCATACAGTTTCTTCTTCTCTCACAGCTGAAAGTTCACTTACATACACAGGATGAGCACATTTTTGTCAACCTAATTTCCACTTTGTGACCAAAACTCATCTGATCTTTACTGTGTGTTACCTAATATCTAATGATAATCAGTTGTTACACAATGTAATATTTGTTATCAGATACAACTGGCAGCTACTGATGTGCCCATTTCAAGTTCTGGTTCTGTTAGGCAAGTATGTCCTTCAGCGAGAGCTATTCTTAAATCCATTCTTACAGTGAGAATGAACAAGTAGTCATTTTTAGGTCTATCACTTCTAATGTTTCTATTCACTGCCACTCCTCTACAAAGTACAACTCTGCCATACTAGTGTATTATGCCATATTCTTCTTGGAAATTCAGTTTATATAAAAAAGACCAGAAAACACATTTAATAGTTGATGAGTTTTAAACCAGTAACTTTGATAACTAGTTATTATGAAGGTAGCTAATGAACTATGTGTTTGTTAAGTATGAGTTTAACTACTAATACAAAATCTCCTGACAAGCTATAGTCATAGCAATCATCTCACTGTTCATGATTATTATATTTTCACACCTTCTAAATCTTCAGTTACAGAAACTCTTGTTTCTTGTTTATACCTTGGCAAACTGTTTGCTTTGTCTCTGTCCTCATTCTCCAGTCTTCTTATGATTTCTCTTCTACATAAGTATCTTAATTATGTTTTAACATTTCCATCACTTCAAAATCAATATATATATATGTATATAAACATATACATGTATGTATATATTTTTATGTATATATATGTGTATATATATGTATGTACAGAGAGAGAGAGAGAGAGGTATGAAGATTCACTCTCACAATGTCATAACTTATGAGTTCAAGATCATCTTCAACTGTATACAGTGAGTTCCAGAATACCCTCAACTACTGGAAAATGTTTCCAAAAACAGCCCTAACAAACAGAAACAAAGGCTAGGCATAGTGGCAGATATCTTTAATCCAAGCACTCAGAAGATAGAAGCAGGAGAATGTCTGTGAATTCAAAGCCAACATAGTCTAAAAAGAGAATGCTAGAATATCCTGGGCAACATAGAAAAAAACCAAACAATTCATACGAAGAAAAATAAATAAACAGGTAAAAGAAACTTGAAAAATATTGATACCAAGACAGACAGTTACAAGTATAAAGATAGAGCTAGAACACATAAATATGTACAAACACACTTATAGCACAAATTTATTTTCAACTTGCATTTTTGATATTTCTTAGAATATCTTTAAGAATACAAAATAAATACACTTCAAATGAAGCAGCATAATTTTACTGAGAAATGGCAGTAAGCACAAAATACAGTTGTTGGTACTAAAGACTTTCCTTGCTTGTTTTTATCTCAAGGCATTTTGAACGTCCTGTTGGGTGAAGAAAATGATAATGTATCCTGATGTTTCTAAATTCAATTTAGTATTAGACAAGATTTCTACTTGATTTTAAAATGTATAACTTTTGATTTCAGTACTGAAAGTATAGTACTTGTCCTTCTGGTCTGAGCTGGTGCCATGAGCACACCTTGGACGCTAGCTCTGCAACCAATCCCACAACACCCAGGGAAAGCTGAATTGCCAGGAGCTCTAATGCGCCAAAGATCATAGTTGAGGAGGCCACAACATCCATCCCAACACAGGGAATAACTGGAATCCCCGGAGATCAAGGGATACAGGAACCCCCGCCCAGCCAGTGGTTCCTTCCAGTCTGACCCAGTGCTCTGAGCAGACTTTGGGAGCTAGCACCAACCTAAGTCCCACAACACCCAAAAGAAGCTTGACTACAGATAGTCTAACACAGCCAGGATCATAGGATCATAAGATCACAGGATCTCAGGAGCTTGTTCACACCAGGATTTCAGAATCTCAGAGGCAGATTGACTCCCAGGAGCTCTTACACCCAGGATCAAAGAATCACAAGATCACAGAGACAGCTGGATTCTGAGTAGAAATGACACAACCAAGGTAATAGGAGGGAGAGGGTCCAGTCAGAGATAGCGAGTGTAGGTAGCACTAGAGATAAACAGATGGCAAGAGGCAAGCACAAGAACATAAACAGCAGAAACCAAAGTTAATTGGCATCATCAGAACCCAGTCCTCCCAACATAACAAGTCTACCCCATCACAACAGAAAAGCAAGATTCAGATTTAAAATCACATCTCATGATGATGATATAAGACTTTTAGAAGGACATAAATTACTCCCTTAAAAAAATACAGGAGAACACAGGTAAACATGTAGAAGGGCTTAAAGAGGAAAGACAAAAATCTCATAAATAAATACAAGAAAACACAACCAAAAGAGTAACGGAATGGAACAAAAGAATGGAGGATCTAAAAATGGAAAAATGATGAAATTGTAGTGGCCGGGTGGGAGAGATCCCGCTGGGAGTGCATTGTCCTCGCAACAGACCTGAACCTAACATGATCTCAAACGCCCAGGACTCTGGCGATCCCACTCACCTGCATCCTGACAGTCTCAGGTTGCAACAAGGACAATGTCCAAGCAGGCTGCAGAAAATGTGGCTACCCCGGTATCTGACCTTTAAGTGCCACAATTTTCTCCAGGTAGATCCCAAAAGGGACATTGTGCTGGATGTCAGCAACATAAGTAGTGAGGACAGTGATGAAGAAAACGAGGAGCTGAACAAGCTGCAGGCTCTGCAGGAGAAAAGAATAAATGAAGAAGAGGAGAAGAAAAAGGAAAAAAGCAGGGAGAAAATTAAACAATAAAGAAATCACAAAGGGAGACTACCCTGGAGAAAGAAAACCTGGGAAAGAGATCAGGAGTCATAAATGCAAGCATCACCAACAGAATACAAGACATAGAAGAAAGAATCACATGTGCAGAAGATACTATAGAGAACATTGATACAAAAGTCAAAGAAAATGCAAAATGCAAAAAGCTCCTAACCCAAAACATCCAGGAAATCCAGGGCACAATGAGAAGATCAAACTTAAGGATAATAGGTATAGAAGAGGGTGAAGATTCCCAATCTAAAGGGCCAGTAAGTATCTTCAACAAAATTATAGAAGAAAACTTCCCTAACCTAAACAAAGAGATGCCCATGAACATACAAGAAGCCTACTGAACTCCAATAGACAAGAGCAGAAATTGTATTCTTCCAATCACATAATAATCAAGACATCAAATGTACTAAATAAAGAATGAACATTGAAAGCAGTAAGGGAAAAAAATCAAGTAAGATATAAGGCAGACCTATCAGAATAACCCCAGACTTCTCACCTGGAACTATAAAAGACAAGACATCCTGGACAGATGTCATACAGACTCTAAGAGAACAAAAACTATAGGCCAGGCTACTATACCCAACAAAACTCTCAATTAACATAGATGGAGGAACCAGGATATTCCATGACAAAACCAAATTTAAACAGTATCTTTCCACAAACCCAGCCCTACAAAGGATAATAGAAGAAAAACCCCAACACAAGTAGAAAAAGCAAGAAAGTAATCTTCTAACAACCTAAAAAAAATAGCCACACAAACATAATTCACCTCTAATAACAAAAATAAGAGGAAGCAACAATCACTTTTCCTTAATATCTGTTAACATCAATGGACTTAATTCCCCAATATAAAAATGTAGACTAACAGACTGGATACATAAACAGGACCCAGCGTTTTGCTGTAGCAAACATAACTCAGTGACAAGAGACACTACTTCAGAGTAAAAAGCTGGAAAACAAATTCCCAAGCAAATGGTCCCAAGAAACAAGCTAGAGTAGCCATTCTAATATCAAATAAAATCAACCAAACGTTATTAAAAAATAAGGAAGTATGCACATACACATCAAAGAAAAAATCTACCAAGATGAACTCTCAATTCTGAACATCTATGCTCTAAATGCAAGGGCACCCACATTCATAAAAAAAAAAAATTACTAAAGCTCAAAGCACACTTGGCATCTCACACAATAATATTGGGAGACTTTAACACCCCACTCTCAGCAATGGACAGACCGTGGGAAAAAAAAACTAAACATAGACACAGTGAAACTAACAGAAGGTATGATATGAACCAAATGGATTTAACAGATATCTATAGAACATTTCATCCTAAAACACAAAGAAGGCCTCAACAGATACAAGAAGACTGAAATAATCTCAGACACTATCAGATCATCACGGATCAAGGCTGGCCTACAATAACAACAAAAACAATGCAAAACCCACAGACACTTGGAAACTGAACAAAACTCTACTCAACGATAACTTGGTCAAGGAAGAAATGAATTAAAGACTTTTTACAACTTAATGAAAATGAAGGCACATCATTCCAAAACTTATGGGACACAATGAAAGCAGTGTTAAGAGGAAAACTCATGGCTCTAAGTACTTACAAAAAGAAACTGAAGAGAGCTTGCACTAGCAGCTTGACAGCAAACCTGAAAGCTCTAAAACAAAAAGAAGCAAATACACCCAAGAGGAATAGATGGCAAGAAATAATCAGACTCAGGGCTGAAATCAACCAAGTAGAAACAAACAAAGTATACAAAAAATAAACAAAACCATGAGCTTTTTTTTGGTTTGGTTTGGGTTTTTTGTTTTGTTTTGTTTTGTTTTTGTTTTTTTGAGAAAACCAACAAGATAAATAAACCCTTTGCCAGCTTAACCAGAGGGCACAGAGATAGTATCCAAATTAATAAAATCAGAACTGAAAAGGGAGAAACAACAACAGAAACCAAGTAAACTCAAAAAATCCTCAGATCCTACTACAAAAACCTATACTCAACAGAACTGGAAATCTGGATGAAATCAACAGTTTTCTAGATAGATACCAGTTACCAAAGTTAAATCAGGATCAGACAAACAATCTAAACAATCTAAACAGTGCCAACCCCCCCTAAAGAAATAGATACAGTCATTAAAAGTCTCTCAACCAAAAACTGCCTAGTACCAGAATGTTTTGGTGAAGATTTGTATCAGACCATCAAAGAGGCCTAAGACCAATACTCTTCAAATTATTCCACAAAGAAGGATCACTAAGCGATTCATTCTGTGCAGCCACAGTTACATTCTAACCTCAAGCACATAAAGGCCCAACAAAGAAAAAGAACGTCAGACCAATTTCCCTTAGGAATACCGATGTAAAAATTCTCAGTAACATTCTCACAAACTGAATCCAACAACACATCAAAACAATCACCCATCACAATCAAGTAGGTTTTATCCCATGAATGCAGGTATGGCTCAAAATATGAAAACACATCAATATAATCCAATATATAAAAATAGGGGATTTCTGAGGGGACTTCAGGAAAGGGGATAACATTTGAAATATAAATAAATATACAATAAAAAAGGAAAAAAGAGAAAGTATAGTACTTTAACAACATTAGAATTTTATATAATTTTATTCATATCATAAATAAATGCATAGAATTTTGAGATAAAATATTATCACTAAGACAGAATAAATGATATAAATAACTTCCAATGGGTCCTTTCTTCTTTGTGATGTAATGTATAAATGTATAAAATCAGTGTTATATGTTTAAACTAATTTTGGTTGATGCTATCAGCATTTGCACATATGTACAAATGTATTGGGTCTTCATTTATTTATGGCAGTTCTATCCATTTGTGAGCTTTGATTGTCAGGTATCTTTTCAATGCTTTTATAGTTGACATGGTGGAAAGTGATTTATGACCTCTCTCTAGAAAAAGGACAAGGCATTGTTTTTAACAGAATAATTAGAGGAGTGCATCCTTTAGTGCAAGTTCAGGACAGTTCATAATTAGCAATCTAATAAGATTTAGTTTCCAAACTAACTTGATATATTATGCTCAGACCTCCAGCCCTCTGTCCTCTGTAGTCCCAGTGAAGCAACAAACCCTGAAACAGACAGAACACTCACATTTCTTGTGATACCATGCGTGGCAAAATTCTTCACTCTGCTTTATGCTAGTCTTCAGCCACCACTGTCAAACTTGGGCAATATAGGCTTACACAACGTCTTAGATCCTTCATATTCCTTCATAGAAGTAAGTTGGGTTTTTGTTGGGTTTTGGTTTGATTGTCTGTTTGTTTTTGTTTTATTTTGTTTTTTTTTTTCAAATTCTTTTAACCATAATGTGTTTTCTTTCACCTTCTTACTTACTTACCTGTAACTGGACTGCTTTCTCTCCACCTTCAACTCTATAGCAAATGGTGGCTAGCCAATGTCCCTGATATCCTATTCCAGATATGTATTCTTCTTCTTTACACTGGCAATAGTAGTTGTCTAACTCCTAGTATACTATGAATTTTATCTTTGTATAATCTCTTTCCCCTCTCACTCCGCAGTTGTGCAGTTAAAATAATGACATAAAAGCCTGAATTCTTTGTTTTTACTATGAATTGTTTTAATGGCGGTATCTGGACAAGCGATGTCAGGACACAGGACAGCAAAAGCACAGTGGGCATGGCTAGCAGACAGGATGTGAATGAATAAAGAGTTCATACTGCTCCCATGCGTTAGCGACTAAGACAGCTCTAAGCCAAGTCCTCTTCAACCTCCTCCTCAAACTCTCCCTCTTCCTCAGCCGTAGCGTCCTGTTACTGCTGGTCCTCGGACACCAGGTCATTCAAGTTGCTCTCAGCCTCTGTGAACTCCATCTCATCCATGCCCTCACCCGTGTACCAGTGTAGGAAGGCCTGGCATCGGAACATGGCTGTGAACTGCTCTGAGATGTGTTTGAACAGCTCCTGAGTAGCTGTGCTGTGGCCAATGAAGGTGGAGGACATTTTTAGGCCCCGAGGTGGAATGTCACAGACAGCTGTCTTCACATTATTGGGGATCCACTCCACAAAGTAGCTGCTGTTGTTGTCTTGGACCTGAAGCATTTGCTCGTCCACTTCCTTCATAGACATGCGGCCCCTGAACATGGCAGCCACAGTCAAGTAGCGCCCATGTCTCTGATAACAGGCAGCCATCATGTTCTTGGCGTCAAACGTCTGCGGGGTGAGCTCAGGAACTGTCAGGGCAAGGTACTGGCTGGCTTCATCGGCTGGTCAAGGGGGCAAAGCCAGGCATGAAGAAGTGCAGGTGAGGGAAGGGCACCATATTTACAGCCACTTTCCGCAGGTTAGCATTTAGCATTTAGGAATAAGATATTCCTCTTATCCATCAGATACCCCACTTCATCACTTCTCAGCTCCACCTTCCCAAAAGCTGTGAAGCACAAATGCCATTTGACCAAACTTTATAACTCACTGGTGTTCCTTCCAGTTTCCAATAACATGTTCAGTACAATCTGAGACCACGTTGGGGAAGCGGTTACTGTTCATGTTCCTACCAACACTGTGATCATACATTCAATATTCTTTAAAAAATGTTTAGTTTCCAGGACAGTCTTTGTTTTTTGAACTTTCTCTAAAGGTGTGCAACGTTGCCAATGTCTTCTTTCATACTTTGAGGTATTTATTATAACAATAAACCAAAATCTGAACAAATGTTTTTCATAATCCTATTTCTCCATCCAACAAAGATTCAATATATTTCTAATTTATAATGAAAATTACTTTTTTTGTCTCCTGATTCCAAAGTCTAAGACCTCCAGGAGCATCACACTGAATGAAATAGAATCAAGTCATCCATGAGGATAGACTTTTCTTACTGTTCTTAGCTCTTAATTAAAGCATAATGAAAATTAAATTTCAAAATAAGTTTTAGAGGGTACATTCAAGCATACAAAGGCAGAACATATAGACATTAGTAGAAGAATGTTATACATATTGCATATACATACAAATGCAATGCAGAGTATTTAAATACATTATGAACTATTCTATTTACTGCAATAGAGTACATATATTTTATACTAGTATATAGATTTTAAGATAGTAAATAACCATAAAAATATTAATGTCAATAATTCTGGATCATAAACAACTAAAAATATATCAGGAATATAATACTCTTCAATAATATTAAAATTATTTGATTTTTTAAAAAAAATAGTACTTAGAATTTTAATACAAAATATTTTCTACTATAGATCAATACATAAGAAAGAATGTAAAAAAATAAGAACAACCTTTATCAAAATTTCAGTAAATTTTTTAAATGCTCATGCTTTACAATTAGGATTAAATCTAGTAAAGAATGTACAAATTTTCTCTGAAAAATATAATACTCAAAATTAAAAAAATAATGAACAGTAATAGTGATTTTCTTTTTTCACAAATTTTCCATGTTTCACTTTTTGGTAAATATATTAATCTTCTAATAAATGTGTTCAAACTGTGCAAATAAAATATATTTATGGGAACATAATTAAAACAATTTTTATTTTTAAAATAAAATTATTTATTTCATATTCAAATAAAAAACTATTTTAAAAACAATGACATAAAGAATACATAGCATATTATTATTAAAATGAATGAAAATATTTTATTAAATAAGCACTGTACACAGTCACAGTACAATAAAATGTGTGTGTACAAATTCCAAAAATAAACCAGGTTTGACACTTGCTAAAAGTATAGCAAAACAAGTGACAAAAAGGTCTAAGGAAATTTCACAGACTATAAAAGCTTTTGATATAAAACATGATGTTGAATGACACTAAAAGTTCTTTAGGAATTAATATCTTTAACATCAGTGAAAGTGGTGTGGCAAATGATAGGTCTTCCTCCAGTGGAGCAGTTGCCAAGAGACCTGTGCTCATCAGCCTCTTTCCTGAAAGCAATTGGGAATGAGGAAAGATTGGTGTCAGCCCTGTGTGGTGGAGGTAAGGCCACCCTTTGAGGAGCTCCTTCTGCAACACCCCTGCGGCTTAGGCATCCATCCACACTTCTCAATTACAGAGAACCAGAATAAATTAGAACTGTGCATATTAATAACCAAACATGACCTAGTGCATGCTAGTGCTATTTTAGGGATTCTAAAATATCCTAAATCCTTGAGATGACTCTGTGAACAATGACAGAAATGGAACAAAAAAAAAATCAAAAGAAAGTGTCTAAAACCCATGAGCTTTCTTTGGCTAAAGGGCAGAGACTTGTGCTGGCAGCTTTGAATGAGAAGACTAACAATGCTTTGTTGCAAGAAAGCAAGAAAGAACACATTTTCATAATCACTACCTTATAGAAAAAAAATTCCTCAGATTTGAATAAGCAATTGTATAATAAGACTACAGAGCAAGCGGAGCAGAAGAATAGCAAACTGAGGTTTATAAGACTTTAAAGATCAGTTCAGCCTTTGGAAATGGCATAATGAACATAATATACAATATTACGATAATATACAATATAAGCAATTGTACCACAAGATCAAAATTGTGCATAGCATTTCAGTAGAATGCTGGATTGAAGAAGAACAGAACCAAGTGCACATAATATGAGCCAAGGAGGATTTGCTACATGAAAGGTAGTTAAGTAGTTAGCTTGTTCAGTGAGCAAGATCGGATTAGGAAAACTCCGTGTTCTCTGGGCCCAGTCAAGCCCATTTTGTGGGAGTCTGCTCTTTTTCTCCTCTTAGATGAAATCTTGCACAAGCCCTATGATTTTCCACTCATTTTCAGACAATAAAAAGGCCTCCAGGTTCAATAACAGCTCCACTCATTCCTGTATAACAAAATAAACTCCAGCTTTCATTTAAAGGTAAATCTCCAGGTTAGAATCAATATTCTGTATCCGCAGACTTTTGTTCTGAGAAAATACAGAAAAGTTGAAGGTAGGAAGGGAGTACTAAGGGGAGGATTCTAAAGGTCATCTGAAGGACATAGTTCTTGTCCCATGATCTGTTTCAAGCAGGATATATACATGCATACGTTTAATTTTAGAAAGTAAATACAGTAAATTATGAAGGGCAAGGTTTAATTTAATCAAGCGGTGGTTTTTCTGAACTTGAATTACAACAGTCTCCAATATTCACCAAACACATACACACACACACACACACACACACACACACACACACACAG
>NW_022196899.1:8520842-8534330 GCF_008632895.1 Mastomys coucha
AGGGAGAGGGAGAGGGAGAGGGAGAGGGAGAGGGAGAGAGAGAGCACTGATTAACAATTTTTTTGTGTGACTTGGAAATAATTCAGAATATGTAAGAATTCAAGTGTTGTCAAGGTTTGCATGATGACAGTAGCCCTTAGGATACCCCAGTAAAAGGAAACCCACAAAGTCGATGTATAGAAACAAAATTAATGTGCATAATTGAAAAAAATTATCTTGAGTATTCCTGTTTAATTTTTCTGAAATAATCCCTAAAATATCCAGATAATTAACAACTTCAGTCTGTGAGTAAATTACCTGGAGAGGGGAGTCCTCCTAAGGCAGAACTGCTTGGCATTGAGTATGATTGCTTGTTTGGGGGTTGGAGATAGGATGTTAAGAAGCTGGAGGCACTACTGAACTGTTCTTCTTACAAATTGAGTACTCTGAAAAAAAATGAACTTTTCCTAAGAATTTTCAAATCTGTCAGAAGTCGGGACTGTGAGTGGAGTTTGTCAGCTCAGGCTGTGCCGTGGACTGTAGAGAATGACTGTCCAGTGATCTTCACAGTTAATGTAAGGGATCAGGTTGAAGGAGATTATTACAAAATATTTAAATATCTCAACCACCTTTTCAAGAACAATTTGAGCTCTTGAATCTGAGTTTTAATTTTTAAAAACTCAGAAAGAAATATCAGAAAAATAAACCATGATTTATTGAAAGCCCCTTGTCCACTTTCTGTCTTAAAACCCAGTACATATAATTTCATGAAATAAAAGTACTTATTTCATTGATGGGAGACTACAAGGCAAGGAAATGTGGTCTGTCATGACTTCAGGAACTGTATATCAACTTCTATAACATTTTTGAACACTGCACTGCCATGAATAAGTCAGTATAGGAATTTTAAGAAATAAACAAAGGGGACAAATTTGGCCAAAGACGTACCGAACAATATTAGTTCTTCAAGCAAAAGGACATGTTTTTACATTAAAAAGATGACATTGACAAGGAAGAAAAATAGTCTGTAAAGATAAGACAGTCCCTATGGGGAAATGGAGCATTTCTGACCAGGCAAACCCCCAATCCTGTTCTGTTAGCGTCAATCAGTTTTCATCACCGTGGGCACCCTTTGCTGACTCAGAAGTTAATAGTTCAGTTACTGCTGTCATAATGTAATGCGGAGTTTATTATAATGGCAGAATTAATTTTAACAGCTTTATAAATTACATCAGTTCTGTATTTATAGAACCATTAAAATTATAAAGAGGTCAGCCATATTTTCACTAATACTTCACTGTATTTACAAAGAAAGTTATATTGTGGTTGATATGAGTGAATTAAATGACTTCAATAATTCCAAGGATTTATCGCTCAAAAGAGGAGAGAGATAGAGAGAAAGGCAGAGAGACAGAGACAGAGAGTACCACTCTGGCTATATGTAGTGGCATATACCTTTAATTACAGCATATGTAAGGTTAGTGCAGTGGATTTCTGTGAGTTTGAAGACAATCTGGTGCACATAGTGAGCTCCAAAATAGCTAGTAAATACGTAGAAAGACTTAACACCCTCCATCCTTAAAACAAACATGCAAACAGAAAAACTGATATACTCTACTCTGGGGCATGATGTGTGTCTTCTAAACTTCCAACTACAAGGATCAATAACACAAGTGACAGATTATGCTCTAAGGATGTGAGAAAGGAGAACAATCTTCTATTGTTGTTGAGAGGGCAAACTTTTCGCTTGCACAGCTCACTATAGAAATCAGTGTGGTAGTTTCTCTGAATGATGAAAATCCATCCATCTCAAGCTCCAGTTATACCACTTTGGAGAATATATCCAAAGTATGTCTCATCCTATCATAGGACTCTGAGTAAACCACATTTATTGCTGCTCTACTCATAATATCCAGAGACTAGAAACTGTCTAGAGGTCCCTCAACAGAAGGAAGGATGAAGAAAATGGGGTACACTTACACAATGAAGCATCGCTCAGTTGTAACAATAACAAAGTGACATTTTGAAATTTGCAGCAAGAAGAATAGAACTACAGAAAAGTCATCCTGAATGAAGCAATGTTAGGGACACAAAGGTTCTCCCTTGTGTGAGCAGATCACTAAGGAAAACGGGAATGTTAGACAAATGGGTCCTCTTCTCAGGAGAGGAAGTAAAATACCTGTTTTTGCACCCAGAAGTCTGGGAGTGAATTTTGTTAACAAGTCAGTGACTATCTGTGTTGACAAATGTCACCTACCTTTTGCTATAAAACTGAATTTCTCAATATGTGGCTCCCAACCCCTTTACTAAACTTCTATCTCCAAAAATATTTACATTACTATTCATAAAAGTAGAAACATTATACTTAGGAAATAGCAATAATAGTAATTTTTTGATTGAGTGTCACAGTAACACGAAAATCTGTATTAAGGGCTGCAGCATTAGGAAGGGTAAGAACCAATGCTAAAGAGGTGACTCTCTCCCAAATTTCCTAGAAGGCTTATCTCAGACTCTTCCCTCTATATACCATTACCCATCCTTAGGGTAAATATCAAACTTACCTTATGGCCTGCTGATTTCTATTTCAGTCAGAGACCACATTAGATTTTAGGTCTTTTAACTATTTTACTCATGGTCACAAGTACTTTGTAAAGGAGTTTTTACGTAGCCACCCCTTAAGCTTGATTGTATACTTGGAATTAAAATGATTAGGCAATAATCAGACTTTTAAAAGATCCATCCTTATACTTCCGCTCCTCTAGAGCCACTCCGGGCACCAATTTTGTACTAGTCAGGGTTCTCTAGAGTCACAGAACTTATGGTAGTCTCTATGTAGTAAGGGAATTTATTGATGACTTACAGTCTGTAGTCCAACTCCCAACAAAGGTCGGCAGCAGCTGTGAATGCAAGTCCAAGGATCTAGCAGTTGCTCAGTCCCACAAGGCAAGCAGGCTAAGCAGAGCAGAGCCTTCCTTCTTCTAATGTCCTTATGTAGGTCTCCAGCAAAAGGTGTGGCCCAGATTAAAGGTGTGTGCCACCACACCTTTCATCCCAGATGACCTTGAATTTGTAGATCTTCCTATCTTAATCCTCTGGGATTCGTAGCCACTATACCTCAAGGTCTCCATGCCAAGATTCAGGTCAGAAACTTGTATCTCTCAGCCTCCAGATTAGGGCTGCAGGTGAGCCTTCTAATTCTGGATTGAGTTCATTTCAGATATAGTCAAGTTGACAACCAGGAATAGCCACTACATTGCCTGAAAGCCTTTTCCCAAATTGTTCTGTGTTTACATATGGTAACAATGAAGTGCCTGGCTTTAAACTCCTGACATCTAATCCAAATTGATGATGAGGTCAATCTGAACTGGGTTTTTATTCTCATTTCTTCAGGATTTCATTTCCCTGCCTGGACACCTGCTGGGTTTCTCTCGAGGTAATTACCCAGAAAAAGTAGATTTTGAATGTATTTGCTTACATTTTGATATTAGCCCTTAAACAAATGATAACTAAATTACAAACAATAGACCCAGAGAGGATAGACATAGAGGAAGGGATTAGAGGGAACACAGGGATTTTCCTGGAATAGAGAAATTGAATAGATGGAGGGACGTGAGTTGAAGAAGAGAGAGACAAGAATGGGAATATTGACTAGGAAAAGGGAGGGAAGATGGAATTGACAGAGGAAATAAGGGGACAGACAGGTAGAATTGAGGAGCATTTAAGGAGCATTTGAGGGGAAGTATGGAACCCTATGGCAGTAGAAATCTCCTACATATATAAAGGGGGTCTTAAAGAAGCCTCCAAATAATGAGGGAGATAAAACCCCTACCAGCCATCTTTTGTCACCAAATGAAGCTTCTAGTACCAGAACTGAGTTACATCTGTGTCAAAATTGGATATTTTTATCAAATCCCTGAAGCTCAAGGAACCAAATAGAATAAGGATCCGAAGGGTTGCGGGACACAGAGGGGACAGAGATTAAGCTGTCAGCCAAAAGATTCCCCTAAAAATACCAAAACAACCTAGGCTATTGCCAAGACAATAGGTTGCTCCCCACAAACTGACAGAAATACCCCATTGCTAAAGACAACATCCTCACAACTCACTGAATGTGGAAAGTCAAGCTGCTACCTACATAGAACCTTTAGCCCCATATGCTAGTATCTGTGAACCAAAAAATTACTGTACAGGTGAACAAAAGGGAAAATTACATGCCAACTTCACCACAAAAATAATGACATTCTTCTATACTCATAGATCATATACTCAGCCATCATCAAATACACAGACAAGAGAGAGAGAGAGAGAGAGAGAGAGAGAGGGAGGGAGGGAGGGAGGGAGAGAGGGAGAGAGAGAGAGAGAGAGAGAGGGAGAGGGAGAGAGAGAGAGAGACGGAGATGGAGACGGAGACTGAGACAGAGAGACACTTTGGAACACACAGCTCATTGGATGTCTCCATCAAATCCCTCAGAGCTCAGGAAACCAAAGAAGAGGGGGAAGAAGGATTGGAGGGCACAGAGGGGACAGAAGACACTAAGAAAAGAAGGGCCCTCTATAACAACTGATCAAAGCTCACATGAACTCACAGATACTGAAGCAGCATGCACAGAACCTACACAGAGTTGCACTGGGTCCTCTGAAAGAATAGGCTTTCAGGATAGTACTTTTATGGGATTCCTGAATGTACAAATGAGTGGGGCTCTGATTCTTGCGCTTTCTTTAAGGGTTCTTCTATTTTTCTATTGGCTTGGATTGTCAAACTCCAATATGCTGGTTTTCTTTATATCATATTATGCTATATATTGTTATAACTTGTTATTAACACCTAGAAGCCTGTTATTTTCAAATGAGAGACACAAGCTGGGTAGATCCTGATGCAAGAGGCAGTGAGAAGCAACTGGGGATGAGGGGGAATAAAGAGAGGAAAAACTGTATTCAAATAAAAAAGAATATAAGCTACTTTATAATTTATATTAATAATTTTACAGTTAGCTGAGTAACTCTCTCAACCATCAGCTTTCTCATGGGAATCAACAAATTGTAAAAAATCTGAACCCCTTAAAAAGCAAAACACTGATTAATCAATGGCATCACCCAGCTTTGTTATAAGTGCCTCTATGGTTTTTCTTTTTCATCCATCACGTCCTGTTGCTTTAAGCAGAGACTGTGATCAGCCATAGCAGATATGAATCACAGAAGCAAAGCTGAAAAAGAAAAGAATCCTAAATGCTTGTTTTTTTTGTCCAATATGTAAAATGTAAGAATTGTATGTAATACCAAAGATAATAAGAATAGTTATACAAGAGGGCATATGAAAAGAGAATGCTATTACCAAGAATGAATGTTAAAATACCTGTGACTATATATGTTGACATCTCAAGCTCATGTTTAAAATAAACTGAGAATTAACTTAAGAATAATTATCTCTGTGACTACGGGTTCTAGGAAAATCAGAAAGCTGTCAAACATATTTCAGTAAGCAGCAAATGAACCTCATTTACAGACATAAATCATTAATCTTTAATCACTAGCCAATTTCTCAATAAGCCCATTGGCATAGAAAGTCTACGATACTCAAAGGATAGTTCCAACAGATCTGGCATGCATGGTTGGCTTGTGTTTTAATTACTGTTTATGCATCAGCAGGATCCAGGCTTTTGGTATGTAATAAATAGAATGCTGTCTTTGTGGCCAGATGGTACTAGATGCAAGGCTCAGGGAGCATTTGTGGAGATTACAGGACTGATTGACTGTTTGTTTTCACCAGTTCAATTAAAATACAAGAAAGAAGAAAGGAAGGAAGGGAGAGAGGGAGGAAAAGAGGGAGGGAGGAAAAGAGGAAAAAAGAGTAAAAGAAAAGAATGAGAAAGGAAAAGAGGAAGACCAGGCATCACAAGAACACCAAACTATGGAAGTAAATGCACTGCACTTTCATGTAGATTACTTTAAAAGACATTTGTACTCAACTTGATATCACAGACTTTGCCGTCATCACAAGAGTAAGGTGATGCCTCCATTTAATAACCCCTTTAATTATAGATCAGTGTCATACTTAGCAACCACCAGAAAAAAATATTCTCCTGTATCAGATGGGAACAAATATAGAGACCCACAGTAAGACATTACACAGAGAGACTTATGACACCCAGCTCTAAATGGGATGTCTTTATCATATCCCTCCACTCAGAGCTCAGTGGGGATGAAGGGATGTAAACAATACCATTTTCAGAATTCAGAAAAATCTCACTGGTAAAGACAGCTGTCTGAGGGTAAACTGTGGAATAAATGAAAGTATATCTACTTGTGATGGCTATTCTTCATTGTCAACATGACTACATCTGAGATGTCCTGAACAAAAACAGAGGGGCATACCTGTGAGGGATTTTTGCTTAATTTGAAGTGGGAAGATCTACTTTTAATCCTAACCTTTAATCTGGATCTTTGAGGTGGGAAGACAAAACTTTAATCCAGATCCTTTGAAGGAGGAAGACAGACCAACAACCTGGGCCACCTCTTTTGCTGGAGATAGATAGATAGATAGATAGATAGATAGATAGATAGATAGATAGATAGATAGATAGATAGGTAGGTAGGTAGGTAGATGAATATGTAGGTAGATAGGTATAGATGATGTAGATATATATACATTTATAGAGATAGAGATACATAGGCGTGGAAGAAGAAAGTTTCTGCTCTTTGCCTGTTTGCTTGCACCTTAGTAGCATGTCCTTACTGGCATTAGAGCCAACTTTCTTGGGATTCCATAGATACTGAAGACCAGCTTAGATATTCAGCCTCATGGTCTAAACAATTTCTGGATTCTTAGATCTTCTGTTCAGAGATAGTTAAACTAAAGCATATGTCATTCTTAAAAATACTCTTTTATATACAGAATTATCAGTTCTGTTACTCTAAAGAGCCCTGACTAATTCACTACTATATCAAGTTTCTCATTTTCACTTTGGCTTGGTATATTTGTATATTATTATTATTATTATTATTATTATTATTATTATTATTATTATTATTATTTTACTAATAGTTCTTTGGCAGCTAGTTATATGTCAACTTGACACAAGCTAGAGTAATTGGAAACAAGGGATATCCAATTGACAAAATGCCTTTATAAGTCCCAGGTATAGGCAAACCTTTAAGGCATTTTCTTAATTAGTTCATGTGAAAAGACAGAGCTCATTGTGGTTGGGGTTTCAGGATAGTGATTCTAGATTCTATAAGAAAGGAAGCTGTGGAAACTGTGGAGCAAGCCAGTGAGCAGCACCCCTCATGGCCTCTGTATGAGCTCCGGTCTCCTGGTTCCTATACTGTTTGAGTCCCTGCCCTGGCTTCCTTCAATGAGAGATTAAGACTCAAAGTATAGGCCAAATAAACCTGTCCCTACCTGTACTGGCTAGTTTTGTGTGTCAACTTGACACAGGCTGGAGTTATCACAGAAGGGAGCTTCAGTTGGGGAAGTGCCTCCATGAGATCCAGCTGTGGGGCATTTTCTCAGTTGCCCCTTGTGGGTAGTGCCATCCCTGGGCTGGAGGTCTTGGGCTCTATAAGAGAGCAGGCTGAGCAAGCCAGGAGAAGCAAGCCAGTAAGGAACATCCCTCCATGGCCTCTGCATCAGCTCCTGCTTCCTGACCTGCTTGAGTTCCAGTCCTGACTTCCTTGGTGATATACAGTAATATGGAAGTAAGCCGAATAAACCCTTTCCTCCCCAACTTGTTTCTTGGTCATGATGTTGTGTAGGAATAGAAACCCTGCCTAAGACACTACCCCAAAGTTGATTTTAGCTATTGTATTTCATCACAGCAATAGTACACTAAGTAGGACAAATATTAAAAATAGGACTATAAATATTCAGAAAAACTATTTTAAAGTTGGTAGTTACATTTACCACAGAATCTTTTTTTAAATTAGATTTAATGAGTACAATTCCAGTATAGACATGCAGACACAGAGATTTTTCAACATATGGATGATCTAACATCATTTAATATTATTCTATTTATTTGAGTTATTTTATATTCACTTTTATGAAATGAATAAGGAAGAGTGAATCAAAACTTCTTTTAAATATCTTTTATAATAGTGACTTGAAAATTAAAATTCCAATAAACTGTGTGATGAACATAGCTTATAATTAATTTTAAGACTAAGCAATCATTTTTGTTGGCATCTAGAATTAAATTTTATTAAGTTTTGTTAAAAGATACCCATAATAAGGACATTATTATAAAGCTGAACTTATATAGTTCTGACCTGATGTAACAGGTTATTCTTTTCATAATTTAGTTAACATTTGTTATGAAATATTAGAGCACTTTTACAATAGACTTCCAATATTTCATGCCACAAAACCCACATTCTCATTACTCATACTTTATGAGAAATCTAACCACTCTTAAAAATAAATTGTCATCTGTAATCTCTCTATATTTTTAATGGAAGAATAATATAAATTTGTACTGATAATTTAACTACTCTATTTTTTGTCTAGAACTATAATCTGAGCGATTACTGCTAACTGTTCATCTGATAAGTTCCATAAAGAACAAGTAACTCTCATGCATAGTCCAATGAAACACATGGGCCAACTAATAAAGAAATCCTATATTGATATAAACATGCTTTAGTGTGAAATTAGGAGCTTATACATGTGGAAACTTGGCATTGAGCCTAACTCCATAATGTACTTTAAAAAACCAAATCTGCATAACTAAAAGATTCCATACCAGGGAATACAGTCACATTTAATATATTTACAAAGACTATATATAAAAAATTATCTATAGGTGGTCTTAACTATTTTTTCTATTGTTATGATAAGATATTATGACCAAGGAAATTTTTGGAGGAAAGTTAATTTGGTGCTTACAATTTCAGAAGGTTAAAGTCTATGATCATAAAAGAGGTGGGATGGCAGCAGGTAGGAAAGCATGGCACTGAAGTACTAGTGAGCTGAGAGCATATAAGCTCTTGATCACCAGCGTAAGCAAGAGATAGAGCACCCAAGGAATGTTGTGGCCTTTTGAAGCCTCACCCACAGTGACACATCTCTTCCATCAAGGACACACAGGATAATCCTTCCCAAACACTTTCACCAACTGGAAACCGAGTATTCCAACTGTTCAAACCATCAGAGAATTGTTCTTTGTTCCTGTTTTGTATTGTTGTTTGTTTGTTTGTTTTCTTCTATTTTTCTCTCACACATTACATCTGATCAATTTTTTCTTCTTCTACTCTTCCCAGTCACTTCTACCACCTCTCCTAGATTCACGTCTCTATTTCCCTTCAAACAAAAGAGCAGGCCTCACAGGGATATCCACAAAACCTAGCCTAACAAGTTAGGATAAGAATTGGCACAGATCCTCTCATATCAAGGCTGGAGAAGGCAACCCAGTAGGAGGAAAAGTGTACCAAACACAGGCAACAGAGTCAGACAACCCCTACTCCTTCAAGGACATAAAACTATACAACCATATGGTATATATAGAAGATCTGGCTAAGAGTCAAACACACTGTATTTGACACTTTCGTCTCTGTGAACTCATAGGAGATCTGCTTAGTTGATCGGGTGGTGTCTGTTGTGTTTTATAAAAAAAAAAAAGAAGAAGAAGAAGAAGAAGAAAAGAATCAGGAATATGGTTGGTAGAGGCACAGTATGGTTAGATGGAAGGAGGAGATCCTCTGCAGGCCCAGGCATCTTTCTTAACCCTGTGGCACTAGCCATATGAAAGATATAGTATAGAATAGAGTTTATTTAAGGCATGCAGAGAGGAGTTGAAGGAGGAGAGAAAGAGAGGAGAGGGAGAGAGAAGAGAGAGAAAGAGAGAGAGAGTAAAGGCCAGCCAGAAACACTTGGAGAGAGAGGAGGAGAGGAATAGGGATAGAAGGGACAGGGATGGTAAGAGAATAACAGAGTGGGAGGGTAAGAGAGTAAGACAGAGAGAGGAAGGGCAAACACAATTTTAAAATTAGTCAGGCATACCTGGCTATTGCCAGGGAACTATGGAGCAGAGCCTGGAAGTAATCCTAACATTCCTCCATTTTTGCTTAATTTAAAAAGGAAAAGCTAGAAAGAGGAGATGGTGAAGCAGGAATTGGGTCATCATGATCTTTAGCGAATTCCTGCTGAGTTTGAGGCAACGTGTCTCTGAGAAACCTAAGAAAATGGATATGGGAATGTTAGTCCAGTTAGGAGAGTTGCCTATTTCCTTGGTGTCCCGGATCTGTGGAACTATTTGTGGGTAAGAAGGAATAGGTCCAGTAGAAGTGTCTGTGTCTAGATTGGAACATCTGTGGATTGCTTCTCTGGGGCTGTGCTGGATGGAGATTTTGAGTAAATGCCTGGACATGACAAGATGCTGAAACACACATATAAATATTAGAGGTAGAGAATAAAGTTAAGTACATTGAGAAGGAAAAATATTTCTTCCATATACATTTGAAAGTAGATTTGAAACCCTTACGTCTTGGTGGTTGAGGGTGAGGGGAGTCCCAATCCCAGAGCACAGGAGAGGAATCCCACCCTCTGGGATAAGTAGTAAGTGGGAACTTAGGTTATTCATTGGCTGGTGTACTTACCTGGATGGAGTTTATTTGGTCCGTGAGAGGCAGATCTATGTGAGTTTCCTGTAGCTTACAAAAGAGATAGATTTATTAACAGCATGAATAGTGTTTAAGGTAAGCTTAGGGAAGACAAAACCCTCTTCTGGAGCAAAATGTTTTTTTTTCTTCTGTCTAGTAGACTGAATACCATAATGAGAAACATTTTAAGTTTATATTTAAAAGGTAACCAAAGAAACTTATATTTGTAACTATGATAACTCTAGCCTAGAGATACCAGGAGAAATACCACCACACTTTTAATCCCAGACAACCTTGAACTCAGAGATCTTCCTGTCTTAATCTTCTGGGATGTATAGCCACTATGCCTCAAGATCTCCACGCCAAGATCCAGGTCAGAAACTTGTATCTCTCAGCCTCCAGATTAAGACCACAGGTGAGCCTTCTACTTCTGGATTGTAGTTCACTCCAGATATAGTCAAGTTGACAACCAGGAATAACCACTACAGACCACATAGTCAGTCATTATGTGGAGAGTGAGAGATCTTAAAACACTTAGCTCTAACTGCATGTCTGCCTGAAATCCCTCTTCTCTGAGTTCAGGGAACTCTACCAAACATCAGACAGAAAGTGCATAAGAGCCAGAGGGAGAACAGGATGGAGAACACCAGAAGAACAAGGTACCCTAAATCAACTGAGCAAAGCTCAAATGAACTCACAAAGGTCAATGCAGCATGCACAGATATGGACAAGGTCCTCTGCATGTATATTAAGGCTATTTTGGCTTCTAATTCGATGTGTTTATGAATTTCTCTTTGTGTGAATGAGTGAGTCTATGATTCTTCTGCCATCTCTTGATCTCTTTTCCTTGTGCTGATGTGTCCTGTCCAACTTAGCTGTGATAAATTTGTTTTGTTTTGTCTTATATTTTATTTTGTTATATTAAAAATGAATTAATTGATGAGTGAGTGAAAACCTAGCCAGTAGAGTAAAGGTTAACAACTTAACAATGAACTTTCATTTATACCTGCAGGAAGAGGGAAATCAGTTTTTTCCATTTTCTCCAGTGGAGTGACACTGGATATCAACCACTGAGGGCAGGAGTCATGTTTAAGAGTAGTTAACCAACATATAATGGACTCACAAAAATATTTTTTGTGTGCATTAATTTGGTCACATACAATTGTAGTTTCTGCTTGGGTGTTGCTTTATTTCATTTTCTTAGTTTGTGGGTTGTTTCATGTTGTAATTCTTATTTGTTTATTTGTTTGTTTGTTTTTCTGAGAAAGAACTTAAAGTTGAGTATGTACGGAGGACAAGAGAATCTGAAAGGACCTGGAGGAGAGGAAGAATATGACCAAATTATTGTTAAATTTAAAAATGTTTTAGATAACAAATACAAATGGCAGATTGTCTTAATGTAACATACTTGTTTATGGCATTATTATAGTTCTCTGTTAAATATTCTCTGAGGTAATATTTTATATCATGAAAGGAGTCTTGTGGGTGCGGGATGTTCTAAAGAAAGTGAAATATTCCATTCTGCAGTAAGGATTATTTATAACAGAAGCAGTAAACAATTCAATAACTTCCAGAACTCCTGAAAACCGACCAGATTTATTATGCTTCTTCCTCCCCGAGTATCTACCAGCTGTAGGTATAGGTTAGAAACACTCTCAGAGAAGCTGGGTTTCCAAGAGGCTGGGCAGGCTGTTTATTTGAAAAAGTCACTATCCAACCTGTTGTGTATTTGTAAGTTACTCAGTGGGCTCCAGAATCCCAGGTTTCATGAGTTGTAACCATGCTGGGGTAAGTTTTGTGGATACTGCTGTCTTTTAATCATTTAGTCTCCTGTATGTAACTTCTCATCCAAACTCTTACAAGTTCGTCATTAAAACTCACTGGGTGACCAAGTTAGATTTTTGGTATTGTTATACTTGTTCTCACCCATATTTGTTGAATGAGTATAGGTTTGTTCATGTCTACTTAGGAATGATATCACATAACTATTTTATAAATTGAACATACAGAGGGTGAGGATGTGGATCTACTAGTTAAGAGCATTTTTAGCAAATAGGAGCACTTAAGTTCTTAACTCAGTATCCATGTAAGAAAGCCAGATGTGCTTGTATTTTCCTATAACCCTAGTGATGTCAAGATAAGAACTAGAAATAGATGGATTATTGGAGATTCACATACTAGCTATCTAGGACAAAAGAGATGATATTCCAGGGCAATGAAGGGTTCTTTATCAAATGAGAGGTAGGAGACACCCAAGGACAAAGAGCTAAGATTTTTTTCTATGATCTTCATAAACACCTTGAGCACTTACATATTCCCATAAAGGAACACACACACACACACACACACACACACACACACACAGTAAATAATAGTAATAACATCATTATCATCATAATAAATGAATGTCTACATTTGTTAATTCTTGATGAACTGATAATAGAAATATTATATTCACAATTAAACTTATTAATGAACCATAGTCTACAATTTTTATAACTACTTTTAGCATAAGGTTTACATGTAAAACTTTGGCAAGGATGATTGATGGTGAACATGGAAATACTGTGTTAAGTTATAGATTCTCCGATTCTCTTATTTCCATTGACACTTTAGCTCAAGTATCTGAATCTGCTTAGCCTTATAGAAATTATGTACTATGAGAGAAGGGTTACCCCAAATTTTTAAATACTGAGTTGCCAGAACAAAAATTTGGGTGAACAGAATCCCTGAGGCATCTGAGCAAATAAAAAATAAAGTTTATTACTTACTAAAAATCTTTGCAGCTCAACTAAATGTTCTATAACTAACTAAAACTTAGATTTAAAAATCTCTTGTAAGCCGGGCAGTGGTGGCGCACACCTTTAATCCCAGCACTTGGAAGGCAGAGGCAGGTGGATTTTTGAGTTCGAGGCC
>NW_022196899.1:8534409-8571621 GCF_008632895.1 Mastomys coucha
AAAAAAAAAAAAAAAAAAAACAAAAAAAAACAAAAAAAAACAAAAAAAACAATCTCTTGTAAATGAAACAGTGATGGGTATATTGAGAAAATTGACCCTAGAAAATAATTTGACCTTGATTTTTGTTTACCTGAAATCATAAATTAAACATACTCAATAACTTTTTCTACTTTAGTAAGTACATTGAGATAAAGTTTGTCTGTTATATAGCAGCTATAAGGGACTGAAATGATGCCACCAATGGATTTGAAATTTGTGCTCTTAGTTTTTTGCTTATACAGCCTACTAAAATAAAATAAAAATACCCCAACAAAGAGGAAAATGTGATGCAGACACTTTGGAGTTATCAATTAACCCACTGTTAAACTCAAGCTAACAGAAAAATTTATCTGCCTTAATATAACTGAGAAAAATATTTTCTATAACTTCGGAAAAGAATGTCATCAATGCATGGCAATTTTACAAGTTCATACTCAAGGAAATATTCCAAAGAAAGGAAAGCAATACTGCTGGGACTCAGTAACTGAAAAGATCAAGCAAAAATAGATTTCATGAATGAGTCCAAATGAAAATGAATTTCAAAATAAAAGGAAAAGAGAACTTACTCCAAAATTGAACAATATGAATAAAAGTAAATTATATTGTGTTAAGGCCCCCAAATGAATAGAGTACCAGATGGCATGGACATTTTAATTTATATTTGTTTTTCCCTCTCTGGCTCTCACATTTTCAACTTGCAAAACTACCAGCATGCTACCTGCCTTATTCCATTCCTTAGTTAGGGATTGTTAAATATAATTATTGTAGCATCATTGCTCTGTATAAAACTATGGAATGAAAAATTTCATCTTTCAGATTCTCAGTCTATAAAGTCAAATTATCAAAAATTAATAATTTTAGAACATTTTTATTATAATACGGCAAAACAAAGATGACATCCCCTACTTTCTCTCAAAAATGAGTCAAGATTATTATAAGGAAGAGATGTAAAACTCAATTATCACCTTCTATGAAACTGATAGATATCCCTGTTCTTGGACCACACTAGCAATAGAGGTCAAAAACTGGATGAGAAGATAATTACCACTGATATCATAATTTTAGCAGACAACGCTGTTCTGGAAAAGTGACACACACTTAAAGGCAATGAAAATAAATTGTGAGTGCTTACTTGATGTTCCTCCTTTAACCCAACAGACAAGTCAAACCGGCTGAAAGAGGATAATTGCTGAATCGTGTTGAAAGAAGCCGCACTATATAATTAGATAGCCTTCACTCTGGAATGTTGTGAAGAGTGAAATCTCAGAATCATTCTCTCTCGCTCTTTCCCCTTTACCTCTTCTTCCTGTATTCCTCACAGAAAACACACCTGTGTCATAGAAAGCATTTTACAGTGGAAAACAGGTTGAATCATTTCCTCAGCATAAACCTAATGATTACAGTGACACCCCTCATAGAACTGCCAATAGCAATCAGAAGGGGACACAGTAATGCAAGTTGTTCCATAGCAAGAGGAATGGGAATGGGAAAAACACAATGAGAAACATGATCATCACCCAGTGAACTACATAGTGTCATGAACATATAAAATTATATCCGTTTCAAAATATAAAGGAGGCAAATTATAGGGAATCTCATTACTAAAAAATAAGAACTAAAACCTCACGAGTAAGCTGGAAACAGGAGAAATGCAATTTTAAAAAAAATCAAAATGATAAACATAACAGACAATGTACTCCCTCCACTGTCAGTGAATTTGAGGGAAAAAAATACCTGAAGAGAAAAATCTTTGATATAGACATTAAAGGGTCAATTAGTGTGAAGATACTCAGAGGAAAAAGATATGAAATCAAGTTTGATATGAACACAGTGTGCAGCGGGATTTTAAAGAACTAATTGAAGGTTATCTCTAATGTGCAGATTATTATATAAGGAGTCATAAGTATTCTAGAACTATGTATATCCAGTGAATTTTAGGGGATATTTAAACCCTGTTAATAAGACAACTTTATGTGCCTAACAAAATATAAATTCACTCATAGTTAAGCTTAAGGTGTTCCACCATTATCAAGATTTTAGAAACTCCCTCTTCCACTAGTGAGGGAAGTGAATTAATTGGGATCTAAATAGTGGAAGGGAGAGCAATTTTTAAAAAAATCAATGAAAATATCTTTTAGGAATCAAGACAAAAGTCAATGCTTTTATTGTTTTTATTGTTGTTGTTTTGTTTTGTTTTTACTGTAAATCAGTTTTTAAGGTATCATATCTAGCCAAAAAACAAGGGGGGCAGGGGAACTATTAAGAAGGACTCAGAAAATGGTAGACTATAAATACTAACAAAAAACGAACAGAAAAAAAAAAAAACTTTCTTATTTTTGTTTGACCGCTTGATGACAACATTGCAATCAATATAGAAACACTATTAGATGTAGTGTTTTTAATGAAAATGCTAGGGGGAGGAAATAATGTCAGAGTGCTCTATAATAACTCCAGTAATTAAATAAAGGATATACACAAGCACAAGCCAAACACCCAAAAGGTTCTTGGCGGTTTTCTCTATTAATATATGAAAAGCATTTATACATGTTCAGATCAGATTTCATAAAGTCATTTCTCTAGCAGAGGACTAGGTGCATTCAAGTATTAAAACTTTCATGAACTCTGTCTCTCTGCAGCACTATCATCTCAAAGGAGAACGAACACAGACTCCACATAATTTCAAAACCTCAATTTTCTGGAAATAAACCCAAAGTATTAAAGTCACCATACAGACTTGGTTAGGGAATGTTAGTGGTTTCTAGAAAGCTATCACTTTCCTGTTTTCTTCCTAATGTAAAATGTTCCTTGTTACTTTATAAAAGAGTGACAAAGTACAAGTGAAAGTGCTTTGACTTATTTCAATCTCAACATCATATGTTTACTTTACATCTACTAAACTATGAGTAAAAATTTCCTGCCATAGTATAGAAATTAAGGCCATCTAACAAATTACGTAACAGCATGCTATAAAGATCTATCCAGAAATCATGTATATAGCAGGATTTTTGAGGACCCACCAGGGATATAATTGATGACACAGATGTGCTTTAATATTTTAAAGCTTAGGCCTTCTTGTGGGAGGTCTCCCAGCCACTCTAAACTGATTAATATTAGAATA
Organism: Mastomys coucha; assembly: GCF_008632895.1. Lineage (NCBI taxonomy): Eukaryota > Metazoa > Chordata > Mammalia > Rodentia > Muridae > Mastomys > Mastomys coucha. The sequence goes on from NW_022196899.1 coordinate 8,537,567, forward strand.
ATGTCCTACCATGTGACCAGTTCTGCTCTGCTGTGGTTCAGCCACTCATCTCTGAGACTGCTAGCTGAATCTGCTGTCTCTGATTTCTTGGCTAGCATTTCTCTCTTTATGCAGATGTTCCCACCAGGAAGTGAAAGGTGACCATCGGCCTTCAGATCTTTAATACAGCCAATCAAATACAGTTCTAGGTTTCCTTAGGCAGGTGAGGAAGAATGAATGTTTATAAAACATGAAATCATAATAAAAGTAGCAAGACACTGCCAGTGTTTAGCTATCTGCTGGTATAGAATTTACAGTTGAATAGATATACACACACCTTCACACATTACATCCCAACACAAGCGGCAATCTAATGGGAAACACAAAGGAACTATGTTCAGAACAACCATTTTGAAGTCCTCTGTGAAGCTGGACTTACTGCGTGCCTGCAGTGTTTCTTCCTACTACCCAAAGAATGAAACTATGTATTTTATTTGTCTTGAGACATACTTTAAATCTTCTCTTTGCCTTTAGTGTGGTACTTTACGTACAGAGCTTATGGTTGAGAAACTAAAATAGACATGTCCTTTTATTCACTAACTTAGAGTCAATTTCAAAGTAATGTACAATAGTAAGATAGCTAAAGAAAAATATATTCGTTGCTGACAAAGCTGATGAAAGATAATGCTAGTTGAGTCTTAGGGAATAAGTATTCTAAGAATGACCTGCTCAGTTATAAGATGTGGATGATTAACATCGCCCTATGCCTTATATTGTGTTAATCACATACAGTGGGAAGAATAGAGTAGAATATAGCAACAGTTAGCTCATAGAGCAGAGTAGCTGGTATATAGTCTTCCCCACCAAACACATCATCAAATTTGCTCATTACTTCTTTTGTCAGTAGAGAATAGAAATGTGAAGCAGCCAGAGGATGAGTATGAGGGGAAGTTGAACTCTTCTAGGGTGACTCAGACTTGAGGTATTTAAGATGCATCTTCCGCTCAGCATCTCAGCATCTCAGGACCGTTGTCACATCTGGTTGGAGAACCCTGTGTTAGAACAACAACGACAACAAAATATATTTAAACTTGCCCTTCACCGCAATCCCTGTCCTGATGGCTTTCCTGAATTGTGTGAAAGATGGTAACAATTGAGAGAGATTTTACTATCTTCTGTGAGCATTTTTCATTCAAATGCCATGGTGCCTGAAATCATGGTGTTATCCCAATCCCAATGGAATTCTTTAGACTTCTGTCATGTGAACAGTCATTTTCTAGCTTTATCCCCAAATCTTACCTACTGGAGAAACAGCAATGGCAGAATTCTGACCTGAAGCTGTCTTGATGCTTCAGAATCCAGTGTCCCCACGATGATGGATGCCTACTCAGTGCTGCACAAAGCATCACTCTTCCAGAGTTGAGGACATGCCATTCTATTTGTACTGTTTATTTCTGTCATGGATTTTATTTACATGTTTTATTTATCCCTACTCCTCCACTCAGTTGATGAAGCCTCGGCTTACTGCAGCTTGATGAGGTCTACACTTCTCATGATGAAGGTCAGTTCTGTCAAGATTAGAATGACTGCTTGCATGTGATTAAAGCTACTGACCATGTGTTCAGGTGGCACCAAGGTAAAAAGAAAAACCCTAAACCAAAGGTCCAAAATGCTTTATCTGGGCAGTATCAATTAAATACGCTGCTGTGAAAATCAGTCTCCTAGCTGACTGCCACACGTTGTCAGGGTCCCAACCCCAAATGTCAACTCCACAACCTGACCAGACTAAGTACTATTAAGTACTGTGCAAAATCAATGAAATAATTAAAGTGAAAAGAGGATTCTGGAAAGAGGCTAAGAAAAAAAAAAACATATAAAACAACTGCAAAAGTAGACCAGTCCGGATAATAGAAAAAAATTGACATGTTGTATTTATAATCACTGAGGCACAAGAAGATGGAGATAGAACTTTGATCTCATCACTCCATGAGTATTGAAGTATGTACCTAAGACCAACTTGAGATCCCAGAACATATAACCATCATTTGGTCACGTGAAGCCTTGCCCATCATTCTGCATAGTACCTGGGATTGAGACACAGGACACAAACACCAGTAGATGTGAATACAGGATAATGGCAGAGAAGTGGTGAAATATTCGCTATCCCATGAACACTCGGAAGCATTCTCATCATTTTTTAATGACTCGAGAGAAAATTCTGTGTCTGTATATTTAAAAAAAAAAAAAAGAAACAAAATGAGTAAAAGGAGTTTGGAAGAAATTCAGGAAGAGAAATAGCCAGAGCAAAAGAAGTCAGTCGCTATGTCTTTTAACTAAAACAGATTTAGGTCCTTAATATTAAATTTTCTATTGGGATGAAGTTAATTTCACAGGAATTAAAAAGAAAATGGCAGTCACAAACATAAAACTATTATAAAGAGACAAAAAGAGAGAGAAACGAGAAGAGAGAAAGAAACATTGTGGCATCCATAAAGCAAAGGAAGGCAAGTTATCTGAAATGTTATAAATCTTCGATGCGTCAAGACTCCTGACAGTGAAAAAAGATCACCAAAATAGAAAAAGACACTACAGTACAGACATAATGGTGATCAAAACTAAAAAATAGCATTAGAAATTGAAAAGGATATACTTATCTCTAAACTAAGAGTAAAATAAATGAATATGTAGGCATTCCTTTCAGAGGTAAAAGTAATATTTGAGGAATTTGAAGAATTGAGGAAAGTAATGTTGCAAATTTTATGACTGGTCAAAATGATTTTCTATCGTAAGCTTTGAAGAAAACCAGTCATTAATACTGAAGGGCTCATGAATATTTAAGTGATAATATTCTTGAAGTCTATTATAAATAACAAGCTAGACAACCTAAATGACAGACAACCCTTACATAAAGACTGGTAATCAACATTACAGGTAGAATAATTTAGCATACTAAGAGATTAAGCTCCATAAGTACATTCCTAGACATGGGTGGAGCCTTTGCAGAAACAATTGGTGAATTAAATTAGTATTGTCATTGTAATGAAACCTTGTTTGTCACCTTAAGTAAAAGATACCCAAGTGCCTCAATAAGTAAAGGTTTCTGCTGTCAATCCTGTCTACCTAAATTTCATCTGGGGATTCACATGATAGAGGAGAGAACCAATGCCCCCCCCACACACACACATATACGCGCACGCGCGCGCGCACACACACACACACACACACATACACGCACACACTCAGAGAGAGAGAGAGAGAGAGAGAGAGAGAGGGAGTTACATAAAACCAAAAATTTTGTAGAATAAATAAAAAATATTCAAACAACCAGCAAAAACCAGGGTTGGTTAGTTGATTAGATAGTTGACTGATTCTGGTCTAAAAGACATGAAATTTGTACCTTGATGTCTTTCTATAAGTAAATTATCATGTAAGAACGGCGTGGTTTAGGGTGGGGAGATGCACTGGATCACAGCAAATGCTAGAGGTAATTTTAAGCATAATAGGTTTTCTCTGAGCAATCAGAATATTTTGAGCAGATTTATAATCTCATTTCTATCTTAAAAGCTTAAATCTTAGATTATTGGAAGTGATGCTTTGGCACTTACTACTGTCATCTAAGTGAGATCTGAAGGATCTCTCACCAGGGTGAGACAGCCATGCAAAGAAAGGTAGAATTTCACAGTTTTCTGATGTTTTGAATGATCTCTAGAAGAATACAGCTGACAGGATAAATGCATATTGCAAAATGATATTTATTAGTTTAGTATATGTAGGATAGGGATTAAACCAGTAGCTCCCAATATGGTTGATAGGCTACGAAGCCATCAGCTGTTCATTTGACTAGGCTAGATGTTCCAACAGTCTGATGTTGAAGACCTTTGTGATTCCAGGAAATCTCCTTTACTCCACATTGGGAGTCCATAGAATTTGTGTTCTGGTGTTAGTAAAGTAGAGATGTTGAAAGAATGCAATAGATAGATCCAACAGCAATAAAAGATAAAGACAGGCAAGTCAAAAGCATTTTTGCCTTCGAACTTTATATCTGCCTGAAGCTATAAGCTGCTGCCTACTATTCATGAGTAATCTTGCCTCAGTTAATCATTCCAGGAAATAATTGCTTGCCTCCTTACTGATTCTATATCCAATCAAATTACCATTCAAGATTAATCATTTTCTAATCATCAAACATTTTCTATTGCTGTGATATGACAATTTATAAAAGAAATAATTTATCTGGAGCTTACCATTTCAGAGTCCATGAGCTTCATGACAAGGAAAAAGACACCTGGCCGACAAGCATGGCCCTGAAGCAATAACATAGAGCTTGTGTCTAAGACACCATCACAAGGCAGGTAGAGACATTAGGAATGCAGTAAGCCTTTCAAAACCTCTAATTCTAACCTCTCTAACAAAAGGCCACCCCTTATAATCCTTTCTAAGCAGTTCCACCAACTGGGGACCAAGCATTCCAATAGATGCGCCCATGTGGGCTATTTCTATGTAAACCACATCATCACAATAGTGTTTGATGATTACTAGACGTAGGGTAGGGAACAATGTGAAAATTGAAAGCAAACCAAAGATCCTGGACCTGAACAAGTATGAAAACTGAGTAATTCCTGACATTGTGAGGACTCAGAGTTGGAACTTTGAAAAAGAAAATCCATGCTAACTTTTGTTCATATAATTTTTCATCATTGTAATTATTGTTAATCATTTGTAAAATCTACTCATTTAAAAATAGTCCTTTTCTCCACTGCTACATTTCACAGAAAAATTACAGTCTGTCTTTCAATTGGTGTCTTTGATGTCAGAGACTTTGTCAAAATAAAGGGAAGTTTTCACATCATCTGACACCTTTTTTAGAGTGTATCACTGTCACCTCCATCTGAGTTGCAAAAAATAGCACCTTTTCAATTCAGGTGAGATAGTTTCACAGAAGGTTTGAGTGTGTGTGTGTGTGTGTGTGTGTGTGTGTGTGTGTGTGTGTGTGACAGACACTAATAAGACAAACTTCTGAAAAAACTTGTGAGTACAGATATATGAGCTCTAAATATAAACCACTTATTGTGTTATAATACATTCTAATACATTTGTATCAAATGTTCTTTAAAGAACTGAACTAAAACACTATGAATGACTTCTGATGGAGATTTTGAAACATTAGGAAAGTTTGACTTAAACTTATAAGATCTTTTTGACTTTTTCATAATTGAGAATTCTGATATCATTGAAAATGAAGACTGATTGTGATTGAAGCCATTTTTAAAAGAATGTGTTTTATCCAAACATTAAAAAAAAAGTGAGAAAAGACCTATGAAGAAAAGAAATATTGAAAGAACTCACACAGGAATCTACTTTTTTTCAGTGATAATAATGTGGGGAAGGAATATATATTTCCAAATGAACAGGATTTTGCTAAGAAAACTTTTAAATTAATCTCTATTTTTAATATTTGTTAATAAATTATTGCTCTTTCAATGATTTCTCAGTCAATATGCAAATATTTAAATTACAATCTAGAGTGGCATGGTTATATTTACATTGTATCTTTATAAGCAAAAAGGAAAGATTTTAAAATTATTGAACTGATCTCAGCTCATAACTTCTTTTTGAGAAGACAGCATAATCAGAAAGCATAAATACTATAACAGATTTCAGTTTATATATTAGTTTATATATTAGTTTATATATTCAGTTTATATATTAGTTCAAGAAACTAAAGAGGATTAACAGTGTGGCAGCTTTAATTCCTTCTAGTTTACAGTTTAAATGTTGCTACATCTATTTGGCATATTGTCAACATTCATAAGATAAAATAAATATCAATATTTTTAAAGAGACATTTCAGTTTGAAAGATTAAACTTTGTTGCTCATGTATTCATATACTTAAAGGAATACCTTGACAAGAAATAGTTAATTACCTACATAACTAGATATAAAAGGGCATATTCTTCTGTCCAGGAAATATGGAATTTGCCTAGAGATGCCAAGTGTGTCTTATTTATCATTCTCTCTATAAATTAATTCCTAAGAGCTGTCTTCTTTAATGTACTTAATCCCATTCATCTTGCTCATCTTTTAAAAGAAATAACAATAATTTTGAACAGATGTTAAAGGTTCAAAATAAAAAAAAAAAAAACGCTCAATGCCATTTACTTAGCTTCCAAAGCTGATTAGTCAGCTACCCAATAAATAAATCAATAAAATTCTATAATGTATTTGCATAGAATACTGAAACAACAATTCAAAAATCTTAAAAGACTTGGCACTAGTTCTAACATATCATTTCATAATACCTCCATTCCATTTTCCCCAGTCATATCTTCCGAAGGTATTACTATGGTTTCCCTTATAGCTATTCTTGATCTAATTTCTCCTGAATCCTGTGAATAAAGAACACTTTAGTCCAATCTAATCATTGCACCAAATCTTTTATGTCATTGACTTATGCTGGTGACTCAATAGTAGCTTAATAAATACAGGAGGAGCACAATACTTGGTACGTAATACCAAATGTTCCTTTTAAAATGTATTTAAACCCATTCATTCTGCTAATGTTTAAAATAAAATAATAATTCTGAACTTCTGATGAAGTCTCATGATAAAAGTCTATACAAGGAGTTGTCAACCCTGAAAACAATCATAAATGTGACATTACATACACTAAGGAGGTTAGATTTAGAAATATACATAACATATATAAAATGTATTATTATATATACTACATAATATGTATTCCTAGTATGTATTTGTGTACATATATTTGTGTAGATATATATGTATATATCCGTATACATGTATATGCATATAAAAGCAATAAAAGAACAAGAGGCCTTGGATTTAAAAAAGAGCAAGATAGGGTATATGGAAAAACTTGGGGGAGAGAAAATAGAACCGCCCTTCAGAACATGAAGCTCAAGAATTTCTGTGAGTATAGGCTTGACATCGTAGATATCCAGTCTCAGATAAAATGAAACAGCAAACACTAACATAACAAGAGATATGTCCAAGTAAAATTTTGGTGTGGTGTATTGTTGAACAGGCACCATGTTACCCAGCTGCTCTCTGTAATTTATGTTTGTTATATAACTGAAACATTTTGCCTGCACTGCAATTCCTCATTAATTCCTCCCTTCAGAACCAATAGCCACCACTGTACTCTCTCTACAAATTTGACCATTTTTTCCCATGGTTTGAATGTTGTACATGGAATTGAAAAATATGGCTATTACAGGAAATGATATGTACAAAGTTCAAAAGTATTACAAACAGAACTATATATAAGTGTACCCCAAAGTGGGATTTAAAATCCCAGTTCTGAGCCAATATTCGTCATAATGGAACCTTGGATCATGAAGACAATCTGCACTTGCATGAGTTTACTGAGTACGTGTTTACAATATCAAGGATGTAAAAAGACCTTAAGTGTTTATACAGAATCACTGAACAAAGGAACAGAGAGTTGTAAACACACACATGCACGCGCACAAAGAAGTCCACATATGGAATGAAATTTTCTGCCTTTAATTATTTCACTATTGTTAAAAATACCATTTGCTATATGCTCTACAGAGGTATTAATTTGCCAAAGGTTAACAATTTGTTAACCTTGTTCAGAGCTTTAACATCCTCACAGATAGATGAAGATGAAAATAACTGACTTTAAAGGGAGACCATGTGGAGTAGATACTGTATTTCTCTTCCAGTAGTGAAAGTACTGAAGGACATAGACTCTCTGGTGTGCTTAGGTGTGTGTTTCATTCATTTAATTATATCCAAGATATTATGAAGAGAAAGATAAGTCTAGCTCCTTTGTATTCATCATAGTGTTTTCTAATGAAATATATTCCAAGGGTAATAAAACAATATATTGACCACATACTTAATAATAAAATAAAATTTGTAAGTGAAAACTTGGAAATTTCTAAGAATGTTTTAGGCAGATTTTAAACATGTAATATAAGCACACTTAGTCCTTCAGAGCATCCCTTAATAATGATCATACCTGAGAAGTTACTCTAATATACAAGAAAATAGTATGTTCGCTTCTCTTCTAACCTCATAAATCATCTAAACTCATAACAACAAGGTTGCAATTTCGTGCACATCTTTGAAAACTTCACTTTGCTTACTTCCTGGTTCTTGGAGGTGTTGATACTTTGTGAATGATTTACACAAGGAAAACAGGATGGTTTTTTCTTTTATGGCTGTGGAGTGCTGAAGGGAAAAATTAACCATGATTATACCCAATGCAATATATTCCAATTGGTCTTTGGAGTCTTTCCTGTCTTTATTTCTACATATATTTCTTAAGAAACATAAATATATGTTTAATTGGCCTTCCATTTTTCTGTTATGTACCTCTTCTATATGTTTCTTCCATTTCTGAAATGATCTTTGGAAAATATAATCAGTACTTTTATTTTTCAGGGCTTCCAGAACAGAACATTATTTGTGGGAATTTATGAAACTGAAAATTTTTTGTAAGTCAAAGGACATCATCAATGGGGCAGGACACAATGGGCAAAGATTTTTATCAACTCAACATCTGAGAGAGGACTGATATCCATAATCTATAAAGAACTCAAGAAACTAGATATTTAAAAAACACAAACAAATAATTAAATTTAAAATGGGATGCAGATTTAAATACAGAATTCCTAATAGAGAAAATACATATGACTGAGAAACACTTAAAGACTCCTTAGTCATCAGGGAAACAGAAATAAAAACTGCTTTGTGATTTTACCTGAAGCCTGTCAGGATGACTAAACTTAATAAAACAAATGATAGCTCATGCTGGCAGGATGTGGAGTAAGGATAACACCTATGTATTTTTGGTGGGAGTGAAAACTTCTACAGCCGCTGTGCAAATCAGTGTGGCAGTCCCTCAGGAAGATGGGGACTGATTATTCTCGAGATCCAGTCATAGTACTATTAGGAATATATCCAAAGACACGTCAACCTACCTTGCTCAACCATCTTCAATGGTGCTCTCTTCACAATAGCCTTAAACTGGAAACAATGTAGATGACTGTCAAAGGATGAAAGGATAAATAAAAAGTGGTACATTTTACATAACAGAATGTCAACTGTTGAAAAAAGATGAAATAATAACCTGGCAATGGTTCCTTCCACATCATAAATCTCATCACTCCATAGACAGAAACAGGTGGATCTATATTAGTTCCAGGGCAGCTTGGTCTACAAAGTGAGTTCCGGGGTACCAAGAACAATCCAGAGAAACTGTATCTCTGTGAGCTACAACAACCACCACTAATAATAATACTATTAATAAAATTGCAGCAAAATGTTTTATGTCATATATTACTTTATATATTACATATAAAATAAATATTATATAAAATATTTTAAATAAAACATAATAATAATAATATAAAATGATAATGATAAAATTTGAGTTGAATAAGTTACATATTCACCCAAATCCAAATATATTTGTTTTTTTTGGGGGGGGTGTGTTTTTGGTTTTTGGTTTTTCAAGACAGGGTTTCTCTGTGTAGTCCTGGCTGTCCTGGACTCACTCTGTAGACCAGGCTGGCCTCAAACTCAGAAATCAACCTGCCTCTGCCTCCCAAGTATTGGGATTAAAGGCGTGCGCCACCACTGCCCGGCATATTTGTTAATTCAATGATAGCCAAACTACAATCTATATGATTATAGAGATTAGGTATAGCGTGAGGGACTAGTGAGGATAGATATATCTCCCTAGAAAAGGGACATAGAATAGATATTTATGTGTGGATGGGGTTCCCATACAGAAGGAAACTGGAAGATCAATTGGGGAACAGGAATAAAGATTACCCTAATCTGGCAGCCACTTGGATTCCAGGAACGGCAAAGCCTTATCTACAGACAGTCCCATAATGAGATCACCCCATTTGGGGGTGAAATGACCCCCAAAGTAGGAGCAACCTTGAAATGTAGCTATGTTCAAACATTAAGGATTTTTTTCAAGTTTTTGCAGAAGGAGAATGGGACAACGATCAATTGTCCCATTTGATCACGCCTTTGCCAAGACTGCTCTTTAACACTTATTTTTGAACCTTGCTGACCTTCTTCCACAGTTTATCCTGAAGTCCATAGTGGTGTCCCACAGATGGACATGGAGTCACTGATTCTCTTCATCTTTGTTTCTGCCTGTGGCCACATTCTTAATTTGTCACATTACTGGTCTCTTTAGTTGTAGACTGAAGCAGATGACTACACTTTGCTTGCTGGAATGAGTAGAGGCATAGTTTTACCTGAATCTCCAGTAACATTTTGTTCAATTTTGCACCCATCCAGTATTAATATAAATGAAATAAAAATTAAGACCTAGGACTAGATGTGATGTCACAGGCCTTTAATTGTAGTAATCCGGAGAAAGAAATAGGTGGATCTCTGAGTTCAATGCCAGCCTGGCCTGCATAATGAATTCCAGGACAAACCTGGTTTTAAATAAGCAAACACACAAACAGACAAACAAAAAAAGAAGTAAGACCCAATTTTCCATTCATTATAAAAGAAATGAAACTAGGAAAATTATCTGAATTTAGTTAGCTATTTTGTTTTCATCTGATATGTACTTATTTCAATTACTGTTGGAAAACTGTTTGCTATTCAGGATAGGAGCTTTAGTTTTTTTTCATAAGACATTAATAATTCAACATCAATTGCCCCCTCCTACAAATACACAAAAATAATATCTTAAATTATCTTCAGAAAAAAAAATACATGTTATGGCTTTTTCCTCTTTCTTTTCTTTTCTCTTCTTTTTCATTTTTTCTTTCCTTCTTTCTTTCTTTGTTTCTTTCTTCCATGGCTTTCTAAGTGAGAAACTTAGAGTAAACTTATTATTGTTCTCATTAATTTAGGTTTTTTGAATAATGGCAATGTTAAGGACTTATTCTGAATGCATATCAGAACAATTATTTAATCATAATATAGTCATGAAGATAGATTTTTAAAGCAAAACAAGCAAAAGGACAGCAGACACAACAGCATTTAACCTTAGCCATGGTTTTGGAAATGGTGGTAACATCCACCAATCTTAAAAATACTCAATTTAAGATTATTTTTTCTCAACAAAATTTCTCTCATACTCTTTTCTCATCCAAACACTAGAGTCAGAAGAATGGTCTTAGAAAGGACCTTGAAAGACCTTTCAATCATTCCTTCAAATAACACCTGCCAGCATTGGTGTCCAAAGAAAAATACATTAGCTACAGCAGGATGAATTGTATTTAATAAACTCCTAAAATTACTAGAAACTCTCATATTTAAAAAATATTATGAGAATTAAAAAGGAATTTATATATTCTTGAATTGTCTGATTGATAGGGGGTTTCCATAATTTATATTAAAGGACAGGAGCATGACCTTACAAAAATCATATGTGTATTACTTGTTAGAAACTAGGATGGAAAAGAAGGAAAGATGTGACAGAAAATGGAAAACTCATCATGTGCCAGGCACTGTGCTGAACACTTAGAAGGCATCGTCTCAGATAATCCAGCCACAACAGCATTATCAACAATGCTTTACAAACACTGAAAATGAGGCTCAGAAACATCAAATGACTTGCCTGACTAGTCACTGATGACTTGGATCTTAAGACCAGATCTACTGGAAAGCTTGTCCTTTGCCCATTAAGGCACACTTTGAAAAATAAAAATGCATCAAATCCTAAGTGATACTTATGTCCTCAGGAACACTGAATATACAAAATTGAAACTAACTGATCATAGATCTCATAACTTTGCAACTTATGGTTTCCTTTCCCTTATAATGAAAGTGTTTGGTTTAAATAATCATATGTTATTCAGACTATTTGGGGAAAAAATGTTGTTTTCATATGAAAAGACCATAAGCAAAGTCATTCACATGAGACATACATCTAGGCTGATATGCGTACAAGATAAATTATTTTAAAGACACGATTATATCATTGAGAACTTGTACTCATGTCCAGACATGTACATACTGAGAATAGTTTGCAAATTAAGAAAATTCAGACAGCTTTCACTTAAAAAAAAAAAAAACAACATAGTTTTCAATGCCAGCTTAGATGTTCGACAATTTCTCTAACTAATAAAAGAAAAAAGGCATGAGCTATTCTTTTAACACCTAATGTGTCACCGAGTCCGTTATTATGCTAAGATCATTGCTGCTGATAGTGTTAGATGCGAAGCATCTAGAACTTTTGGAGGAAGACTTCTGAATTTCCGTAATACATCATGAATCGAATCTCAGGCACTGCTATGTGGGCATAATTACTGAATGAATTATAGAACGGCAGTTAATATCATCATTATACATTTAACTATTAAAATTATAAGAAAGTCAGAGAGCTCTAAACAAATATAAGCATTCAAACTATAAGGGGCAACTTTGGAAATCCTGGTCACCATGGTAATGATGGCAATATGTATTCAGAAGCAAGAGGCTAGAGATACTGTTCAGCCATTAAGAGGAGTTACTGCTCTTGTAAGAGGACCTGGGTTCAGTCCTTAGCCTTCACATAGTAGTTCAAATCCTTTTATAACTTCACTTCCAGGTGATGCAATGCCTTCTTCATACCTTCATAGTTACTACATACATATGGAACACATATATGAAAGTCAGCAAAATACTTATAAACATATAGTATTTTAAAACTTTAAGAGAAAGAAAAAGAGGAAGGAAGGGTAAAAGAAACAAACAAACAAACAAACAAACAAACAAAGGAAGTAAGAAAGAACTCAGAGACAGAGTGATCTTGCAATAGACTATCTCGATCTTGGTCCAGAACAGATTAACAATGCGTCAACATGTGTATATGAATGCAGTACAACTATTGATATTTTCAAGTAAGAGCTGTGAAGATGGCTCAGAAGGCACCTGTTAGCAAACTTTAAAACCTGAATTTGATTTCCTAGGTGCACATGTCGGAGGAATGACACTGTTTCCCACTAGTTGTTATGCAGAAGCACAGCCCATGTAGCTCTCCATCACCTACAGACTCACACACACATGTGCCCTGGTATGAACCACAAATAAATGCAATAAAATGTAAAGAGCTCTGCAGTAGAGTCCAAGTGTATTTATTCACTATGTACAAACAACTGAACCCTTGAGAGAACTTCAATATCCCAACCTACCTTGGATTACCATACCACAATATACCCATGGGTTGATTTGCTTGTACTAAGATAAAGTGATAACCAGAGCACATGGAAATGCAAAGAATATGTTGAGAATATCTGTGAAAATTAATAGTTTAGAACAAATGAAACTACTAATGAGATGTGATGTTTTTCAAGTTACTTTTAAATTTTTATTTGTTTAATTTGTACAATTTCTATCAAAGTAGTACATAGTCAGAGAAATTGTGGTTGTGTCATTTTTAATTACTTAATTAAAAATGCTTTTGTATACCAGTTAGGAACTTAGCACTGCTAAATACTCTGTAATAGGAGACTGAGTTAGATATAATTCTTGCCCTAATAGACAAAGGAAAAGAAATAATTCACTATGTAGAAGGGCAAGAACTAATATGCGTTAGGTTATATGGAGAAATTTTATGGCCATCTATAGATGAGATTAATTCTAAAAGGGATAAACACAAACTTAGGATCATGCATTAATTTGAATGACTGTGAAGAATTAACATTGAAGAAAATTTGTTAAGCCCTCTCAACTGCTTATGAAATAACATTTCTTCTTTACTTGTCACTAACTTGTTTAAATGAAATCATGAGTTTACAACAAGAATAAGACAAAGATTCAAATATTTCAAGTGTGTTTTCTGTAATTGAAACAGATAGATACAATTACTTCTTGCTCAATAAAAATATAATATTCGATGCATATTATCAAATGTAAGAATCATCTGGCAAGGGCTGGAGAGATGGCTCAGCAGTTAAGAACACCGACTGCTCTACCAGAGGTCCTGAGTTCAATTCCCAGCAATCACGGGGTGGCTCACAACCATCTGTAATGGGATCTGATGCCCTCTTCTGGTGTTTCTGAAGAGAGCACTGCTGTACTCATATATATAAAATAAATTAATTAATCTTAAGAAATAATCATCTGGCAATACCACAGGAAGCATAAGTCTTGAGATAAAATGTGAAGTACAGCTAATAGCAATGAACCTGTCTAACACCAATAACACTATTTCATTTGGTGCTTCTAATATCTCAGATATAAGCAAGGATACGAAATTAAGTCAAGTAAAAATTATAGTGGGTTTTCACTATTCTATTCCATATATTCTTTAAAGAGATCATCTTTATAGGCCATAATTTTTCTTTAGGCATAAACATTTGTGAAATGGAGTTGTGGATGGCACCAATTGCTCACTATACTTCATAGACAGATACACTGCAAAATAACACACAAGCAATTTTTCCTTACTCAAAATAGACTCATCTTTTATTTAACAAACACAAAAATAGCACTTAAAATTTTCCTATAATTTAACATTGTTGAATATTTAGTATTCACAGCAGAAAAAAAACCTCTAAGATTCTGGACTCATTTTGGCATCCTTAGGGTTATAACTATAAATGCATGGAAAATTCCTAATGTGGTTTTCTGATTGAGACACACTTCGGTCTGTGGGAAAATTATTAGCCTATTGCGTTTACATATCATGAAATACTGTGGTTGACGGAAAGTTTAACAAATTGTATAGTAAGAAAAATACAGAAAGAAGATTAATGAAGCTCAATGATATCTATATTTATGATTAAATGATAGTTACTGGTTATCTAAAGTAAGTACTAACTAAAAAATAAAGATGACATAAGATAATTTAATTTTCTTCACAATGGTCTCTCCATATCATCTTCTCTTATGTAATCTTCCCTCTTCTCAATTTCCTCCTCTATTACTTGCTCAATCGTACAACTTTTATCCAAACCTTAATAATTTCAGGCTTTTTTTATATTTAGATATTTTTTGTGCTTATCAAATTTATTTTGAGTGGTGTACTCTTCTTGGAAGTTGATTTACAATTCCACACAAATCAGAAACTACTCCTAGTCATGAGAATATTTATTTCCTGGCAAGAGAGAATATCAAGAAGTCACATAAATCAGCCATTATAACATATGATATGTGAGTTTTATGAAGAAGACTAAAGCCTGCAAGAGAATGAGACTATCTGAGAAGTGCACCTCCATTTTTTTTTAACATGGTAGAGAATCTTGGAACTGAAGAAATTATGGAAGTGAAAGCTGTAATCAAGTCAGAAGGAAGACGTAGGATGTTGATTGTGGTTTTGTAGCATAGATATTAATGGGTTATCTCACAAATTGTAAAACAAGGAGGAGACAGTTTAATCAGAGAATGTGTCCAGTATTCCTAACATCTCACAATCTTCTTAGCATTCTCTACTAAGTTTTATACAAACACTTTAAATGAATATAATGGACATATTCATATAATGAGTATTACTTATCCAGCCTAATGAAGGGCATCTTATAAATATTCCACAAAAAGGATAAAGCTGTAAGAAACTATAGTACATGAAATAACAAAGATACATAAAATTAAATGCTATATTATTACTATTACATGGAACATAAAACATTTATGTTCTACAAGGCATTGCTGATTATTAGGAGCTATTAATTTAGATAGAAGGCAGCAGGGAGATGTTGAAAATTTTTGTTTGTTTGTTTGTTGTTTGTTGTTGTCTTGTTTTGTTTTATATTATTATGATAAAACAAGCAAGACCAAATTAACTTGAGGAGGGAAGGTTTTTGTTGGCTTGTATATCCAGATCACAGTCCAGGATGAAGGCAAGTCAGAACAGGAACTCAAAGCAGTAATCTGAGGGCAGAGCTGAAGCAGAGGCCATGGAGTAGTTCTGCTTAATTGTTTGTTTCCCATGCCTTGTTCACCTTGCTTTCTTGTACAACCAAGTTCACTTGCTCTATGATGTCACTGTACCCAGCGAGCTGGCCATCCTCTATCAACTACTAGTCAAGAAAGTGGCCTACAGTCTTGCCTACAGGCCAATGTAATAGAGGAGGGATGCCTTTAAAATAATACTCCGTGTGCCTTGATGACTCTAGTTATGTATATTGTGGTGACGAAACTAACTAGCGTATTAGGCAAGCATAAAAGAAATGCATAAGATGTTTTGCTAATAATAACTTTTCATTCGGGTCTGAAATTTTCTATCTTCTTTACTATATTAAACTCTGGGTAGGGCTCATATTCTACTCTCTATACAACCACATTAGTTATTTAAGTTATCTAAGATTTGTGAACTTTTCCTTCAAGGCTGACAGGGTCATGAATAGATAATTAGCCACCAACTTGGTTCAAATTTCTGATTAAATGGCTAAAGTAGTCCCTAGTAGTTGTAGTCAATGTACTAAAATTGAAGGAGATCATGTGTTTTACATTCTGTTTTCCTCTTGTGCTTTTGTTGAGTCATTCTCTCTTGCAGTAAACCTTGTATTATGGGAATAAAAGTTCTGGTATAAGAACATTGGTATAGGAACTTTCTTGTCTCAAACAAGGGTTAACATGACTAACTCTAGGATTGTTATCAAGGAGAACACAGTGAACAAGGAGAGACTTGTGCCTGACCAAGAATGATTGACTGTGCATGCTTAGTCTCTGCCTGTCCTTGGTGTGCTACATAAGCTTAAAGCTGCAGCATATACTTTAGAGACAGGAAAAAGATGACACAAAAGATGACATTCCTTTCCTGAAGATTCTCATACTGTTTCTCCTTAGTTTGGCCATGCTGAACAATTCCTGTTCTGATTGGCCATGCTAAAAAATTCCTGATCTGATTGACCATATCAGAGGTTCAGTGCTAAATAAGCTCACTTTTCTAGTCTTTGTTGTTGGTGGTTTGAGGTTTTTTGGGTTGGCTGGTTGGTTTTTGGTTTTTGGTTTTTTTGTTTTTTTGTTTGTTTGTTTGTTTTTGTTTGATTTTTAAACACTTGATGGCTACTTCAACTCAACTCTTCAGGCTCAAACTCCTCTCCAAGCTCACTGATTCAGTCTGTCTTTTCTTAGCTTCTCACTGAATTTTTTTGCTGGGCCTCAAACTAACTGGCAATCTGTTCTAATCTGATGCCTTCTCATTCTCTGGCTCATGATATCTTCACCTGTATCTAATTATTCTCTTACTATGACCTGTATTTGTAAAACTGTCCCAGTAAAAACTGCTTCCTATCTCTCTATCTGTCCATCTGTCTGTCTTCTGTCTGTCTATCTATCCATCTATCTGTCTGTCTATCTATCTGTCTATCTATCTATCTATCTATCTATCTATCTAGCTATCTAGCTATCTATCTATCTATCTTTTGAAGTAGAAATTTAGGGGTTCTTTAGAAAGTTTGATAGATGGTGTTTTGTTGGGGCAAACACATGAAGGAATGTTTTGCGGAAGCAGACACAGGAGAAAGGGTGTTCTGCTAAAGCAAGCATGTGAAAGGACACATGATAAAAGATTATTTGCTAATGACACACATGTATTGGTTCACCTTACATTGTGTAGTTGAACTGAATTAGTCAGAACACCATAGAGAGAAAAGCACCAAAAAAACTTCTGATGTTGTACTGCAATCTCCTCAGACTTGGGTTGATTGGATGCATGTGCTGAGGCAAGGCATGTAGATGACTCATGATTTCTGTGGGTTATAAATAGGACTCCATAGAGTGATGAAGATTAAGCTTGGGTTTCTGCCACAGACAAGAGCTTCTCCTTGTGTTCCTATTGGTCCCTCCTGCTGACTCTAGCTGAGGCAGAGGCCTGGATGTTTCTGCTAGACCATGTCACCACTGTTGCTACCCGGACTTCTACTGAACTGGTCTGCTGGTGTATCCATAAGTGTTTGTGAGTGGATCAAACTGCCACTGCCTACTAACCTGTGAACTGAGCTGCCATTATCTAGATAATACAGATGCTCCAAAGAACGTTTCTAAATAGGTGCACTCCCCCTCCCTTCTTTCCTTTTCCACTACCTCTGGTTGGTGATGGGTTGAAAGGAAGGTTAAAGCATTTAAGAACCATCATTAAAAATAGGATTTGAAGAAATTAAAGTTGCACTCTCTTCCTCTGTACTCTCTTATGTTCCTCTCCTTCCTGTCTCTTTTCATGAGAGTTGGGCATATTCTTTCTCTGACCCATTCTGTCAAATCTTTTCCTGACTCCTCACTTTGTCTATCCTTCAAATAGAAGTCACTTTCAAGTATGGCTTCTTCCTTGTACAAACTAACCTTACATACATTGTTTCGGATTAAAGATGTATACTAAGGGCATGTCTGTATTAAAGATGGATAACACAAACCTAGATATTTATGAGTGATTCCTTGCCAGGGCAGACATGCTGCTGGATTAAAATGTGTCTACATATAACTTTCTTTGTTCTGTTTGTAACAAAAAAAGCAAAACAAAACCAAAAACAAGCAAACAAACAAAAACAAAAAAAAAATCAAAGAACAAAAAAATCTTTAGGAAACTATGTATTTCCATGTTGAAACATGGGACACAGAGTAACTATGGTCCTTGGCCTTGGTTACTCATATTAGGCTCCAGAATAAACTATCTCTTCTTCCTTTTGACTTGTACAGTTTGTGTAGAGGTGGGTAGTTGTAGGGTGGTGCTAAACTTAATTTTCCCAAACATTAAATACCATAAAAATAACTTTTTAGTGATTGTACAAATATGGCTGTACTGGCTGGTTTTGTGTGTCAACTTGACACAGACTGGAATTATCACAGAGAAGGGAGCTTCAGTTGGAGAAGTGCCTCCATGAGATCCAGCTGTGGGGCATTTTCTCAATTAGTGATCAAGGGGGTAGGGCCCCTTGTGGGTGGTGCCATCCCTGGGCTGGAAGTCTTGGGTTCTATAAGAGAGCAGGCTGAGTAAGCCAGGGGAAGCAAGCCAGTAAGGAACATCCCTCCATGGCCCCTGCATCAGCTCCTGCTTCCTAACCTGCTTGAGTTCCAGTCCTGACTTCCTTTGGTGATCAACAGCAATGTGGAAGTGTAAGCTAAATAAACCCTTTCCTCCCCAACTTGCTTCTTGGTCATAATGTTTGTGCAGGAATAGAAACCCTGACAAAGACAATGGTTATATTTTTAATACAATTAAAGTACATCTTAATTCTCTTGTTCATCTCATAAACATAGCTTCACCATATAGCTCATAGTTTTGTGCAACCAGGAATCCTTTAACTAGAGAAAAGTCAGACATGATATCCCAAACCTAAGCACAATGCTGTTGGCAACTATTAGATGCTAGGAGAAGGAGAGAGAGTTTTTTCTAAGAATGTAGCTCCTAATAATTTGAACAGTGGAATACCACTCATCCAAGAATGTTTGGTTAGTACCACTTGACACTCTTTTTTGAAAAACAGGGCACAAAGTTGGAAGAAACAGAGCTGAAGGAAGAGTTTGGGCAGTGAGCGAATATGATCAAAAAATATAAAAAGTTTTGAAGGAAAATTTTAAAACTTAAAAAAAAAAAGAAAGAAAAGGAATAAATCCCTCAGTCACATTTTGTGATTAAGTCAGAAACCATCAAAATAATGTATATAAATATACATAGTTGCTTAAAGATATGACTCTTCATTTAGAAGTCAATATTATACTTGGTGTATGTACCAAGTTTTTCCCACCTTATTTTATGTGACTCTTCAAATATTTTTCTCTTCCCTATCGTCTGAGCTTATATCTAGGATTTAAACATTTTTTTCTGACTCTGCTTCATGCTAATACATTCTAAATTCCTTTTATGTAGGTAAAGGTATGAGATTGTAGGTCTACAATCTCAGTTTCACCTGAGTGGACATCTCTGGAAAAAATGCCCCAGTCTACTGAAGACAGAGTATACAGCTCTTGGGCTCTATACATCAGTGGCTCTAGTGAAAACAAAATCAAAAAAACAAAAACAAACAAACAAATGAACAAGCAAAACAAAACAAAACAGAAACCTTTGGGTTGTAAAGGCTTCAACCACTATTTCCCAGAGATATATAACTTGTCCTATATGTTTTTACTTTAAATAAATGTATTCTAATTTTCAAATTGGTAGGGAGAAAATAAGAAAAAGGAGTTCCAGTCCTGACTTCCTCTGGTGATCAACAGCAATGTATAAGTAAGCTAAATAAACCCTCCACAGCTTGTTAGTTTTAGAGCTACCAAGCACTCTAATTCTATGCTGGTATGATGATGAGAAGGCAGTAAACAGAAAAAGAGAAGCTCCTGTGCAGAAATCATGCTTTCAATATTCTCTAAGCTGACTTCTGTCAGCATGATCATTTGAAAAGAAAACTTTATATGACTAGTACAAGAATAAGTAAAATTTGTAGGAACAAATTGTGCAAGATGAAAAAAAATCAATGCGCACACAGACACACATACACATACACACACTAGAGATCCTACTGAGGCTATAGCAGGAGTTCCTTTGGAAATGTCCTTTTTTCGCTTCTCTCCATTCTGTTTCAGTCCCCTTTAGGGCTCTGGTTAGGGGCAAATAGAGAGCAAAATCCATTGTGAAATCATTACCAATAAAAAAAATGCAATAACACCCTTAAGATGACCGAAATAAGACCCAGGCCCATTTAGGAGCCACTAGGATTTTTTTCCCTTCATGTTTACCACCATTAAAGTTCTTCATGCTCTAGAGATAAAGATGTTAAGGACTGACAGTCCCCTTTTTGTTTTTCAGGACAGGATGACTTTGAACAAGTCTAATTCCTTTCAATAAATGCCGTCTCCAGTGTTTCCACAGTATTGTGGTCCTTAGATTCCAAGTAAAAAAGACTATGGTGATCATTTTGTAACCCATAGGTACATCAAATGTGTATTAAATTTTTGTCAGTTGTACCTCAATGAAGTGGAAGCAAAAATCCTAAAGCAGCTATAAAGACCAGGGTGGGTGGAATCGTTGGAGAGTGTGAATTATGACCAGAGAAGGGTCTAGTCAACTTCAACTAGCTGAAATGACCCACATCTTGTCTTCAGGTTTAAAGGTGGCATTCATTATTGAAACTCACACTGTTTAAAAAGTGTATATTTGATTGCATGTAAATTATACCTCCAAGATGTTACTTTTATGATAAATTAGAAGCTTCCTTTTCCTTACTGAAAGAAAGGGAAGAAATGGGTCTTTTTCTTATACTTAGAAGATTTACTTTAAAAAGCTTAATCACTTTCTCCTCCCTTTGGAATATATAAAAATGCCTTTGAAACCCAAGACCTCTTGTCAGCTTTATGATCAAGTGTTAGTTTCACAAGGTCCTGAGAGCCTCATATTAGAGAGGCATGTATCAAAGGAGAAATAACACCCATATCTTCATTTCAAAAAGACGGGTCATAATGGAATCATCCTTAAATTCAGTAGCAAATTTCCTTCAAGTTACAAAACTGCCATGGTATAAAAATTTAAGACAGAATTCACTTTATTATGGTTAAAATTACTTGGATAGCACAATTGGTGACCCAGTTGTAGGGTGAGACAGCTGTAAATGGTCCTATTTTTCTTACTTGAGCACACATGTATCACAAGAGCCTGTGCATAACAGGGTCACCTAGTAACCAAAGGTTTTACCACTGCCTTTGAAACCGCACACTAAATCCATGATGCACATCACACTCAGGTTTACTGTGTACTTAAGACATCTTCTTTCTGAACTACTTTTCTGAAGGCACTTTCTCAGTTGAGAAAATATTTTGTTTTAATTATTTTCTCAATACCAGTTAATTGAGAAAGCAGCTATCTGTTATCAGAATGGCACTAAATCAGGCATGGTAAATAATTCATTTTCTGATCGTATTTGTTATTACAGGAGGACTGTTGCTATCAACCAGGAGTTGTTCTCAGGCTTTTGATTATATATTTGGTCTTTACAAACATGGAGACATTTACCAAGCAAGATAAAACATTCTCATTGTGGGTACTGAAGCATCATATATAAATAGTATTTTAAAGATTTCATGGTTCAAAGAAATGAATACAGTGACAATTAGAAGCCAGGGGTGAAATGTTGCTTCCATCTTTTAACTAATTCAGCCATCCCAGTTTTGAGTGTCCAAAAATGAATAAAAGCAATTCGGAATTCTATATAGGATGTACTGTATTAGAATAAATAACTTCTAAATGGAATAAAAACACTGACTCCTATATGTAGCAAACTATCTCTTGTTAGTGAAAATTCCTAGAAAGGTGTCTACCTGAGATGATTGCCTTCTAAAACTTTGATGACTATGAAGAAATTGGAATGTTGCTAACCAGGAAGTCTAATTCTATGGGGGGGGGGCGTGCAGGAGAGAGTACCCCCTTAACCCCCCCAAAGGAGCCATCCCTTGATGACATCTCCACTGACCTAACATCCCAAACAAACAAACAATCAAACAGAAGGACAAACAAGCAAACAAAACCTTTGGAATGTATAAGCTTAACAGGATCCTATTCTGCACCAAGAGCTAAAAATGATATCAGACAGCATCAGAGACCTACAATTGAGAATCCTGTTCCTGCTTTAACTGCCCACTTAATGTTTCCACTAATGTGCTTTTAAAAGGTCTTCATTTGTAACTTTCTTTGTTCTGTTACTATAATGTTCTATACTTGAACACTGTATTTGGGTTGATTTGTATATATGCTCCCAGCCACGATTATTCAAGTTTAGCTTCAGGATAAACTGACTTTTTATTCCCTTTGAGGTGAGAATGATTTTTGCATTGACATTCTCAATTTCATTTGCTTTAAGGGACCAGCTCAAGGTGCAAACCTTATGTACAGAGATAACTTATTTTAGGAGGAATATAGCATGGAATTAGAACAAACAAATAGCATACATATTTGTGTACCTGTGTATGTGTGTGTGCATTAGTTGATCAACAGTAGTCAAAACATGTTAGAAATACAAATTCTCTATGAATTTTATTAACTTCTGGAATTAGTGAAATGATTTTTTTTCAAAATGTCTATTATTCTTTGAGCGTAATTGACATTTAACTGAAATAATCTTTGCTTTTAATTAAAAAAAATCAAATGAGATTGTTTTCTCTTTTGAAAATTGGGGAAGAAATGATGTGTAAATATTAAGCATTTATTGAAAATTAGAAAGAATACAAAAAAATTTAAGTAAACCCTTTTTCTAGTTTATATTTTACCTTTTAGCAATGGTATGGCCATATGGGAGTATTGTGATTATTTCTATCTTATAAGATTGTGTTCATATATATTCACATATATTTTCCTATGAATAACATTTTAATAAATGTAAGTACCATAATAACATATTTAAAAATTTACTTTCTATGGAATTTTTAGTATTCCTTTAGAATATCAATCTTAAATTATGTACTTAAATTTTATGTGATGCTACCAAGAGCTTGATTTGAAATCGTTTTATAAACTTTTAAGAAGTCAGAACATTGACCAAAAAGTATCAATATAATTAAATTGACTCATTCACGCAACACATATTTTTGAATTAGATATGAGTGAGACTCTAAACAGTCTTGCCTGTAAGCTAAGAAAATGAATAGTAGATATGCAATCTATTTAAATGAGAATTGTTTAATAGAAACCTCCATTCCTAATACTTCTCCAGGATGACCAGTGCAACCTAACAGAAGTTTTTTTTTTCTGGTAATCTAATTTCAACTAAGTTCCCAGAGAAATGTGGTTATATCATTGAGAGGCTATGCTTATCCCTAGAGAAGAATACCCCAGTCAAACCAACAGGAAGGAAATAGTGATTCAGAGTAGGGTTGTGGGCCTACATCTACTCTGCCACTGTGCACAACCACGTGGGAAGGCAGAACACGAGGATTTTGAGTGTGCTTGCCCAGCGCCACCTCAGGGGCAGATGCTGGGCTGAAGGGAAGCACTGAAAAAACTGCTCTGGTGGTAGATCATCAGCATGGAGAACTCTGCTTCGGGCCTATGTGACTGTGGTCACATCTACTTTCCTATTGGCTTAGTCTGAGATGTTAAGGATGCCCCATCTACATGTGAAAGGGCTTGGGGAGTTGCCCTTATGTGACCGGTGGCCACAAAACTCTCTATGAGGGCTATGACTCCAGGGTTTCTAGCCTTTAGCTTGACATTACCAGGTTTCATGTCATGTTCACCACCCTGCCATTCATATGATAATTGCTGGTAATAACTGATCTAAAAATTTCAGATTCACTCTTCTAGAAATTTGATCCTCTACCAGTGAGAAAGACTCTAGCAGTCAAATTGATCACCTATCATTCTACGGACTTGGAAAAAATGAAGGCTCTCCTCACTCACTCTGGAAGTCTATTGCATTTCACAACTGTTGCAGGATATTTGATCCCATTGTGAACCCTGAGATTGGGAACTGGAAAAAAAAAACTTGCTTTGGTGTGGTTCAGCCCGAACAAACACTTTTTAACCCAAGAGCTTTTTGTGTACTGTAAACAAGTAGTTTTGGTGATGGCTCAGGGCTAGCACTTACCTTTAACTTTAAGACACCAAAATCCTTCAGTAAACAAGAGTTAAATAAAGTTCATAGTAAGTCAAGAGGTGGCACAAGCAACCAGTTGAGAGGAAATGAACAAAAGAAAACCCAGGAAAGAGAAAGGAGGGTCTTGGAGTCTTTGGGTGTTTAAGACGGAGAACGTAAAGGAGCAGGAGCGTCTATCTTCAGGGACACTGGTGGAGTAGGCTGATCAGCGGGGCTCTTTCTCTGCCTCTCTGAGCTAGCAGGCCTTCACCAGAACATCTAACTCCTAAGTCTACATTTGGTAAGTTGAACATTTGGGATTTTATTTAAAAAAAAAAATTCATAATCAAGGAGAGCAAACATTTCTTGGAGAAGTGATATGAGGGAAGTCTTCATGATATAAAAGCAAGGCTCTTAAAATTTAATCCATCTCAGTATTTCAAAGGGCAATTCTCTCCAAGTGGTGGGTTCATCCTTGTGGAAGCACTGACCGTTAAGGCCTAGGAAACTGCTCCCTGTCTAGCCAACCATTTTAAGCTGTTACTAATGTTCTGAGGAAACTTTCCGCAGATGCTGTCATTACGGTTACAAGTAACCTTTCCCATGGGCTGTTCCTAGGAAGTTCTCACATCCCTGATTGTACGTTCTGTTAGGTTATAGCTAGCCACAGTAAGCTTAGACCCTACCAAGTCAGCACATCCTGCACCTATGGATCAGCTTTCGTGGCTTTATTTCCTTTAAAACCCACCCCTGGCAGAGACCCCAACCTAAGAGACACACCCACCTGCACTAATAAGGAAGCCGTTTGAAATACGACCTCCATTTTGAGTGGGAATCAAGTGAAGTTTAAAGTTCTCAAGCCCTTCCTGGGGACTGACATCCCACTTGGCAGAAAGAGGCACGTGTGTGGGTAACTGACAGCCTGGTTGACCGGTTAGGACATGGATGTTAGGCAAGGCAAGTCCTTTGCCAGAGTGGAATACCCCAAGCAATGGGGACAGAATAAATATACAACCAAGACATGTTCCTAAGGAAGCCACCTATGTCTAGATCCTAATTTGTAAAATAACTTGGCACAAATGTTTGTAGATTTCAGGCTTAAAAGTGTAGTTCAAAGGAAGTATTAGTGAACCACAAAAGGCCAGACAGGATCCATCTGAGGCAATCAATCACATCAGGGCCTTTCTTTGAGCTATCTTGGGTCCCTTTTCCCACTGTCAACATGAAGGAAAGTTTTGGTGGAGAGGAGCCCCCAAGATCTATCAGGGTAAGACTTTAGAAAAAGCAGCAAGCAGGGAATGAGCATTTCTAGCCTGAGAAGTATCTAACTGGAGAGCTACTATGGCCTTTAGCATAATTGGCTGGTGTGGGAAGACAACTCATAAACTTAACTCCTGCTTCCCTCTGCATTGGTGGTCATGAGGCAGGAGGTGGAATTTTGGGGAATTAACCTGTAAAGGCTGGATTGTTGGGGGGGTGTATTTGAAACTAATACAAGATATTGCCCTGTTAGTTTACCTGAGTTTAAGTTCTCTAAAATGGAGTCTGAGTTTGAAAGATTTGGTCTCTCATTCCCTACTTTCTCTGGTGAATTAGAAGGGACACTAATGGGACTTCCTGAAGCTATAATTAAAACGGTAACAGGACTATGTCTTTGGGGTATCCCTGGGGCATGGGTAAGGGTCCATTAGTGGGAGACAGGAGGGAGTCTTGAGGCTGAATTCTCTTCCTGCTGGCCAGGGTCCTCTTCAAGTGCAAAGGAAGGTGTGGTGGATCCATGCTGTAGCTCTGTAGCACATAGACCTGTTTAGTGACTTTCTAGTGGCCCCTGGAAGTGTCTCTTGACTAGGCCCCATTCTCCTGTCTAAAGTTGGTGGGGCTCCAGAGGCAGACTTGTTTCATAGAAAGCATGAAGTTTAGGCCAAATATGTGTATGTACACACTGGACACCTTTGGTCATCTAGGTCAGGGTCAGGCAGCAGAGCAGCTGAGCAACTGAAAAGTTATCCTGGGAACATTCAAGAGGAAAGACTAGTAATTGGTCAGTTTGGTATCATCTTTAGCCAAGAGGCTGCTGCTGTAATGATGTGTAAACAGGGGGCCAATTTGTTTGACAGGTTGGCCACTGGCTGAAGCCGGGGCCCAGAGTCTGAATATGCATCCCCCATGTCTAGGATCTGGCAGAGTAGGACCTTCTTAGTAAAGGCTACTGTGAGTGTTCAAAATTTTCAGGCCTCCAAGAGGTCCTAGGTTTTTTTTGTTTCTGCTGCCACCAAGAAGTCATTTATAAACTGATGAAGAGACTTTATCTATGAGTTTCAGCAAGACAGAATGTTGAACTTTATTAATTACCAACAAGGAAGCCGATGGGCTTCTCTTTCATTTTTATGCTTATCCTGGGCTTGCGGAGGGGATCTGAACCCTGTCTATCTTATTTTTCTTTTTGAAGAGGGGGCATTTCGATATTTAGGGCCTCCCTTACCTCTTTCTCCAGAAGCCATTTGTTCAAACATCTTTTAAAAAGGTCGGCCATTAGCCTAGGGCCACTGACCTACCACCAGGGCCTAGGTAAGCGCGTTGGTTTCTAGGAGCCATTTTTTTCAGATGTCTCCTACAGTTCTGTGTTTTCGCTGTGGCTGCCAACAGGATATTTGCCAAGTCGTGAGTCTGTTGCCTCCGTCCTTTCATCTGTTTCTCTCCTGTCACTATCTGTCTTAGTTAGGGTTTTACTGCTGTGAATGGACATCATGACCAAGGCAAGTCTTATAAAAGACAATATTTAATTGGGCCTGGATTACACGTTCATAGGTTCAGTCCATTATCACCAAGGCAGGAACATGAGACCATCCAGACAGGTGTGGTGTAGGAGGGGCTGAGAGTTCTACATCTTCACCTGAAGGCTGCTTTCAGAAGACTGACTTCCAGGCAGCTAGGATGAGGGTCTTAAAGCCCACAACCACAGTGACACATCTATTCCAACAAGGCCACACCTACTCCCAACAGGAATACATCTTCTAATGGTTCCACTCTTTGGTCTGAGCATATACAAACAAAAACACTGTCACTACTGGTGAGTCCTTCAGACTCTCTTAACCTCACTCTTTATCTAATGTCAGGTTAGTAGGCTATCTTTCCTCTACTTTGACACCTGACAGCAGAACCTGATGTTGAGCCAAGAGTCTCCTCTTACCTTCAATGGAGTTAAAGTCTCAGTCTGGGCCAGTCAGAGGAAAGCGGGCATCAACAGCTTCCTGGTTATTGGGGGTTGGGGAGGAGCTCCCCTGTGGGGCCAGAAGCCAGCTTCCTAGCCTCTTCTGTGTTTAAGGGAACCTGCAAATGTTGTTGACAATAAAGTGTTTGAGTCAAGGGGGCAGGTCCTCTAGGAGGTCTCACCAAACCACCACATAAGGTATTTGGTCTGGGTGGCCAAATTTAATTTTTAAAATGACATTTTTGATCCCTTGGACCAATCTAAGTTCAAAGGATCCTTCTGGGGGTCAGTTGGTATTAAAGGTGGGCCACGCTGATCTGCAGAATTTGGTAGGGGTAGCTTGTCCCATGATAATACATCCATCAAAGTCACCTTGTCAGTCAAAGTCACCTTGTATGAGAAACACAAATACAACACATAAAAACACAAATGTAACCCTTCCTCTCCATTGTGTAGAAAATAGGAAAAACCAGGAAATGGCACTCATAAAAATGATCTATCTGTGACACACAAAACACCAGTCCTGTCATACCTTTCCTCTTTATTAGGCAGACACAGGGAAAAAAAACCAAACAAACAGAAAGTGGTGTTCCCACACAAGAAAATAACCAGATTAGTGGGCATATCTTGGCTCTCTGAACCTATAAACACCCAGACCAAGACTCAGGAAATCTCCTGCCTCCCACCCCCATGGCCACAGTTCCCAGACATGTCTTTCCTAATTGAAACTGTCCACTGATGTAGATTCAAGGCCTTGTTCCCAGATGGGTGGATGTCCTCAGCTCCCCGAGCCCACACCCACCACAAACCAAGTCTTAGGATGTCCTCCTGGCCCTGCCATAGCCACAGCTTCCAGACGTATCTTTCCTAACTGAAATTGGCCATGGACACAATTTAAGGTTTTGTTCCCAGAAAACACTTACAAACATGGCGCCCCTCAGGATTCATGAACATAGAAAGACACAACCACAGTGCTCCACAGATGTTCAAACCCAAGGTCACCTCAGTACAATTCAGACCTGGAAGAATTATGCAGACATGAACCTCTGACACAGACTGAGGCTTTGGGTGTCCAAGCTCCTACACCACTGTGCAGACGTACAAGCTTCTGTGCCATTGCACAGATGCTCAACCTGTTCAGACTACACAGACAAACTTAGTGTACAGACAGACAGGAAGCAGAAAGCGTATCATAACAATATAAACATATACCTTCCAGATCAGTAGTCCTATGAGTCATGGGGAAATTCCAGGCCAATGCACCAAAATGTAGTGCCAGGGAAGTGTTAGTGAACCACAAAAGACCAGACAGGAACCCATCAGATGCAATCACACTAGGGTCTTTATTCAAACTAGCTTGGGCCCCTCTGCCCACTACTAACATGCAGGAAAGTTTTGGTGGAGAGGCACCCCCAACATCTATCAGGGTAAGGCTTTATAGAAATCAGCAATCAGGGAGTGAGCATGTGTAGCCTGAGAAGCATCTAATTGGAGAACTATTAGGGCCTTTAGCATAATTGGCTGGTATTGGGAGTCAAACCATCAACTTAATTTCTGCTTCCCTCTGCATTAGGCAGGAGGTGGAATTTTTGGAAATTAACCTGTAAAGACTGGATTGTTGGGGAGATGTCTTTGAAACTAATACAAGGTATTTCCCTGTTAGTTTACCTGAGTTTAAGTTCTTTAAAATGGAGTCTGAGTTTGAAAGATTTGGTCTTTTAAAAGTTATGAAAAAATTTGCCTCAGGGAGCAGTCAACTCCTGAGTACAGCTTGGGGCCCTGATTGAATAATCTTAGGGTAAATTGTCAATAAACTATCCTTGTCATAGTGAGATCAGTATTTGTGTGCTTTGTGGGATAATTCGTAGAACTCAACATTCATAATCATTCATTGGAATATGGTCATACTGATGTAATATTGGTAATATTGTTTGATGGTTGTTAGGTTTTTTTTTTGTTTTTTTGTTTTTTTTTTTTCGAGACAGGGTTTCTCTGTGTAGCTTTGGCTGTCCTGGAACTCACTCAGTAGACCAGGCTGGCCTCGAACTCAGAAATCCGCCTGCCTCTGCCTCCCAAGTGCTGGGATTAAAGGCGTGCGCCACCACCGCCCGGCCAAGGTTTTTACTCAAGGTTATAAGTATCCATATTTTTTCTTTTTTTTTTAAAACTCTAGATTTTATTCCCCTCCCAATCCACCCTCCGACTGTTCCACATCCCGTACCTCCTCCTTGCTCCCCTGTCTCCACGAGGAAGTCTCCACCCTACCCAAACAGACCTCTAAACTCCCTGGGGCCTCCAGTCTCTTGAGGGTTAGGTGCGATTTCTCTGGCTGAGCGCAGTGTTCTGCTGTATATGTGTTGGTGGCCTCTTATCAGCTGGTGTATGCTGCCTGTTTTGTGGTCCAATGTTGGAGACATCTTGAAGGTCCGGGTTAATTGAGACTGCTGGTCCTCCTACAGGGTTGCCCTCCTCTTCAGTCAGCTTCTTCCAGCTTTTCCCTAATTCAACCACAGGGGTCAGCAGCTTGTGTCTATTGGCTGGGTGCAAATACCAGAATCTGACTCTTTCAGCTGCTTGTTGGGTCTTTTGGAGGGCAGGTGCCTTTTTGTGAGTGCTTCGTAGCCTCAAGTAATAGTATCAGGCCTTAGGCTTGATCCCGCTTTGGGCCTGTCACTGGACCTTCTTTTCCTCAGGCTCCTCTTCATTTCTATCCCTGCAGTTCTTTCAGACAGGAACAATTATGGGTCAGAGTTTTGACTTGGGGATGGCCACCCCATCCTCACTTGACGCCCTGTAATATCTTGATATCTTGGCTTCTAACTATCTCTCTCCAAGGCTGGAATTGAAGTCCCTATAATCAAGCCTTAACTAGAAAATTTAGGAGAAAAAAAATGGTAGTAGGTTTTGTCTGATTATATAATGTTGGTTAACCACAATAAATACAGCATACTTTAATACTATTTATTTATTTATTCATTTATTTATTTTGAGATAAATTTTCTCTGTGTAGCCCTGGCTATTCTGTAGGCCAAGCTGGTCTCAAACTCAGATATCCCCTCATCTCTGCCTCCCCAGTGCTGGGAATAAGTGACTAAAGGTGTTTACTACCTTACACAGATTTATAATAGCAACAGACTTATAATAACATAAGTAATATTAGGAGAATACATTAAGCAAATGTCCAGCCACATTTCCAGCACACTCTGTTTCAGCCATCTCCTCACCACATTGCCCACTCTTTGCTTATTGGCATTTTGTCCTGTCCAGCTGTTACAGACTTCCTTACTTAATTACACTTTCCTTCATCTTTCTTGACCAACATTATTGTTCAACAAAACCAACAGATTTAAAGGCCTGAGAACTAGAAAGTGACCAATGAAATATTGAGAATTATAAATCCAACACTCTTCCAATAGTAACATCTTACTCCTGCTACAGGAGAGTAATAGTGACAATTGGTTGTTAGCATTAGTACTATGAATGCAACACTGTCTAAAATCTTCATTTAATTTAGCATTTATACTAAAAGCTAACAAGGTATACCTTTGTAAAGTTACATCAATGTAACTACTGACAACATATTGAAACCATGTGACCACTTGAAATCTTGACTATGTCCTTGAAGAAGTGATATAACTTTTCTGTGCTTTTAATTTTACTATTTTCTTTTTTTAAAGATTTACTTATTACTATATGCAAGTACACTGTAGCTGTCTTTAGACACACCAGAAGAAGGCATCAGATCTCATTACAGATGGGTGTGAGCGACACCATGTAGTTGCTAGGATTTGAACTCAGGACCTCTGGAAGAGCAGTCAGTGCTCTTAACCACTGAGCCACCTCTCCAGCCCCAAATTTTACTATTTTCATGATAGGAATATTCTTCATTTATTCTTTGGTAATATTTCATGGAATCAACTTTTGTGGAGTAAGAATTACACTACTCTTAATCATTATGAATATATGTGGAAGTTATCTTTATCTTTTAGTTTCTATACTATCAGTCTAAATGAAATAAATAAATATGAAATATTAAATGAATTGCTAGAATATATATATGTATATATTCAATATTTTACTTTATTCTCATGAACATAATCATATATATCCATATACATGTGTGTATACATACTTATGTTTAGCATATGTATGTTAAGAAAGGTATAAAATTGCGAACTAAAATAAGGATTAAAACAAACATATTTGAAACTTTTATTGGGGTCATCACTCACATGCAGCTTCAAAACTCTAAAATATGATGGAGAAAAAAGTGCATATGCTGCAGCTATTTGGCACCTTTCTCATCATTTACAACAGAGAAGATATATGTACAAACACTATAGAAACAAGATAGATTTAATAAACTACACATGAGTGATACTGGAAAATGTATCAAATAATGTGTAGGCTGTAAAAAAGAAAATTACCTGGCATTATGAGCAGAAATAAATACCTTGCATATAGCTTATACATAGAACACTGCTAAAATATTTTCACATTGTTGATTTCTGAACATACATAACTAAATTTCAAATACTCTCTTAATGATTCTTGGGATAACAAGCTAGAATGCAGGAGGAAATCTAAACGCAGGAAATGAATTACTTATGTATTCAACAAATATTAGAGGTCATAAATTTGCCCCACAACAACAAAGTAACAGGAATTAACAGTCAATGCTCATTGATATCTCTCAATGACAATTCCCCAATAAAATGACAGGGATGAACCACATGGATGAAAACACACAATCCTTTCCTCTGCTGCAAGAAACACACCTTAACATTAAGAATAGATGTCACTGCAAAGTAAAATAATGGGGAAAAAAAGGTTGGCACAATGTAAGTTAATGTGCTAAAAGACACTAAAAATAAATCACTTTAATTTTTCCTGGGTTGAGAGGCTTCTTCATATGGTTTGTATTTTCCCTGCAAATTCAGTATGAATTCATTTTCAGAGTACTAGAATTATGTCTTCTCAACCACAGCATGCAGCAAGAATCTGTCACATTCCATAATCTTCAATTACCAAGTATATTTTGTTTTCAACTGAATAACCAGGGACTACATTTGCAGTGCAAGGAATTAGTCAGTTCCTTGAAGAAACAAAACAAAACAAATAAACAAAAAAGATTCATGAAATGATTGCATTATTCCATGAAGTCTTGAGGCTCTTCCTTGAATTAGCAGCTTTGTTTGCTATGTGCTCAAAAGATGCCTTTAATAAAAGAGAGACAAATAACACTAAAGACTTAGAAAATCTGCTGGGCAGTGGTGGTGTACTCCTTTAATCCCAGTACTTGGGAGGCAGAGGCAGGCAGATTTCTGAGTTCAAGTCCAGCCTGGTCTATAGAGTGAGTTCCAGGACAGCCAGAGCTATATAGAGAAACCTTGTCTTGAAAAACAAAACAAAACAAACAAACAAAAAATCTATCTGGAAATTTACTCTTCTAGGAACTTCCTAAAATACACACACACACACACACACACACACACACACACACACACACAGAGCCAAAGAAGCCAATCAATGATCCTACTAGATACCACAGTATAACAACAACAAAAAATCCCATTGCTAGTAATGGTTTTCTTCTTTTAGAGTTGTTGGTGAGTGAGGTCCTACCTTAGTTAGGGTTTCAGTTGCTGTGAAAGACACCTCTTATAAAGTACAACATATGACCAAGGCAACTCTTATAAAGTACAACATTTAATTAGGGCTGGCTTATAGATTCAAAGTTCATCATAATTAAGGCAAGAATCAAGATAGAATCCAGGTAGTCATGGCACTGGAGGAGCTGAGAGGTCTATATCTAGTTCCTAAGGCAAACAGTAGATGGCTGGCTATGATATGGCTAGAAGTGTCCCAAAGTCCAACTGAACAGTGACTCACTTCCTCCAACAAGGCCACACTTCCGAATAGTGCCACTCCGTAGACCAAGCATATTCAAACCACCACACTAAGAGAACTATTTTCTAAGTGACATAGTATTTAACCAACCTGTTAACACTTGTTATTTCTTAAAGATTTAATAATAGAGCTATCAAACTTCATCAGAGAAGCTTCTGTGAACTGTAGATGACGATCAACACAGAAACCAACCATTGCCAGACACGATGACTACAGAATTGTAGCTTGTATTTGTATGTCATACCTTCCTGCAAAGGCTCAAAGTCATTGCAGAGGAAAGAGCAGAGTGTAAAAGCTAGAGGTGGTAGACTACTACAAGGAAACTCTGTATTAAGGTCACAGTGGTGCAAATGCACATATGAACTCAACAATTCTGTTGCATCATGTACAAGACCCATGCAAGCCTAAACCAGACTGAATCCTTACTCAGAAAGGGAGGTAAACACAGAATTCCACCCCTACCTGAGAAGCTATTGACAATTCTTTTTTTTTTTTTTTTATATTT
>NW_022196899.1:8572555-8579710 GCF_008632895.1 Mastomys coucha
TGCAAATCAAAACAACCCTGAGATTTCACCTCACACCAATCAGAGTGGCTAGGATAAAAAACTCAGGTACAGCAGATGCTATTGACAATTCTAATCTACTTGGAGAGGAAGAATAGTTTTCTCTGAAAGTTTGGTTCTTGTTAAGACAACCATGCTCCTGTAGAAAGCCACAGATTCAGGAATATTTAAGCAGCATAAACTGCCCTTGATTTGGGGGGAAAGACACAAAACAGTATGGAAAGAGAAGAGAGACCAATCTGAGAAGAGTCTGTGAAGAGTCTGAATGTGGGTAAATACATATGGAATGGCTCAAAAAACTAATAAAGAAAGGGAAAAAGGAGACGATTGTGTTTAAGTTTTCAAATCCTACACTGGCATAGACACCATGATGCTCATTGTACCGAATTCCTTAGTCCAAAGTCTACAACTTAGCTTTTCATCATATCAAGCAAGGCTTATAAAAAGTTCAGCCCTTACACTGAGGCCTTTTGATCTGGCTAAAGTCACTGAGATGGAAACATAAATGATGTCTGTGATATCTACTCTCCCATTACCCTCCTCATTCATAACTATTTCCCTCCCTGGATAACCTACTTGTCTCTAATTGGCTTTGAACTTGGGAGTTCTATAGAATATATACTTTATGATTACAGTTTGTGCTCATTCACTAAATTGATAGCAATAGTAATATTATGTTTGAGGCATGATACTATATCCCATAATGTGAACAAACCTTGCAAGTAGAAGTTATTACCCCAAATACTTAATGATTTTTTTCAGAAAATGTTACAAAAACACTTAATCTACTTAAAATGATTATAAAAGTATTAAAGTTACTGTTAGCTGTGACAATTGTTTTAAAGTCATTCAAATAACTTTTTAAAAATTGTGAGTTAACTAGCAATATGGGAACAATACATTTCCAGACACCAAAGGTTACAAATAATATTACATGAGTCAGGCATGTGTTAATTTTTTTCTGTTTGATGGTCAGAGGAATCCCACCCATTGCTCTTTGTTATCCCACAGAATTAATGGTAAATTCTGTTTGTTGAAAACACCACATACTGGAGTCACAAGGCATTGAGAAATCACAGGCAGTGGTGGCACACGCCTTTAATCCCAGCACTTGGGAGGCAGAGGCAGGTGGATGTCTGAGTTCGAGGCCAGCCTGGTCTACAATGTGAGCTCCAGGACAGCCAGGGCTATACAGAGAAATCAAACTGGTGCCAACCATAAAATATCATTCTTACTGGCTAGTATTCATACACTGAAAGGTGCTGCGGATGATACAAAGGAAATTAGTCAAATGTCTAATGTATGTCTGAATCCTATGAGCAGCAACAACAATCAGCCTTAGAAGATATCTTCACTGCTATGACAGTGGTACATGTGTTATGGGAGTAGCCAAACCACTTTTTGATTGGATTTAAGGCATGGGTTGGTTTGAGTTATGGCATTTTTATCACAGTAATAGAACTAAGATGCATATAAGAAGGATCTTATGCCTAATCTCCAACATTTTTGTTGTTGTTTAAATCATCCTATCATATTTTATTATAGGGAAAAAGCAGTAATGGGTTACATATTATCAAGTTGTTGACTAATTGGCTCCTATAGACTCCCTTCCTCCAGACATTACAGGCTATTGCCAATGCTACATATTCCCCTCCAACACTCAACAGTAAGATCTAATGGTTGAAGACACCATATGCTTGTGTCATAGAACATGTAGAAATATAATATAGCTATTACTCAGCTGAAAGTTTCACCCCTTATTGGCTTAGCATTTACAGAGCTAGAAAATGTTGTAAATACTACCAGGAAAAAAAAGTAATCATCATTGTCACCCACATTGAATTCTGTGAGCTACAATAGTGAACTCCCTGACTAATATGCCTTCTGGTAGCATTGTATATTTCAGGAGTAACCAACCAATTTGTCATTTTTTTTTAAAATTGGATTTAAAGCCCACCACAGGAGATATAAACTGACACTGCCAATGTGGCTAAGAACATGTTCTCAACCCAAGACTAAATAGTTATGTGTCTTAAAGGGAAAAACTCATTAATAATATTCTGTTTAAATTAATAGAAATAAGATGACCCCTAATGGCATATTCCTATGGAAATAGGGCAATGCATTATTCAACCCTCATCAGAGAAGCTTCTTTGGGCAGTAGATGGTAATTAACACAGAAACAGAATAAGAGACTTTTTGTGTTCAATCCCAAATGGAATTTCTTTATTAAACTTCCTCCTTCAAGGGTCAGGATCTATGGGAAAGAGGAAAAACTGAAAAACTGTAAGACCCAGAGGAGGTGGTTGACCTAGGAAAACAGGGCAGATGTACATATAAACTCAGGGACTGTGATGACACACAAAAGCCTGTGCAAGTTTGAGTCAGACAAGATTTTAGTACAGAGGATGTAAAGTAGGCAAAAAGTTTCCTACCATTAGCTCATGTGATCTTGGTCATTAATAGCTGTTGGGAGATGGACAATTATGGTTTTTTCCAATGGAATATTTGTTATATCAACCATATCCTAACATAGGTGTCATGCTCAGAAGTAGTCAGATAACACAAACTGAACTTATTTTTTTAAAGGGAAAGAGAGAGAACATGAAGGTTGAGTAGGAAGGAAATAGAGGATCTGGAAAAAATGTGTATGGAAGTAATAAATATGAACAAAATATGAAAAAATAAAGATTAATAAAAAATATTAATAAAATTATCAATTTGTGGTATTATTTACATAATTTATTTCATAATCCAAAGAGGTTCCTGTCAACAGAAGTAGGATTTCAATACTGAAAAAATAGCAGACAGTAGAAAAGCAAAATTTTGCCCACAGATAAACCCAGTGACTTGGACAAGGCTAGAAAAGATGCTACTGCTGTTGGAAAGAAAAGGAAGTAGAGTATACATGAGATGAAAAGTATCTTTGCATGTAAAGAAGCTAGGAGAAAATTTGGTTATGTTTATAGATTGACAGAAACAAAACAAGACAACAACATAAAACACTAGATGGAGAAAGCAAAGAGGTATTCATCACACCTTGTGGCTGCATCTCCAGGCTTCCAAATCAGAGTGCACCAAGACATTACAGGCAATGTCGCTGACTTCAGCAACTTAGATTTATATTTTTCTGCAGTAATCTTTTTAAAAGAAGAGGGTGTTTACAAGTGTTAGGTTATAAATAAAAAGATTTTACGCAACATGTCTAGGAGGATCACTCTGTTTAGGAGGTTAGAAGCTAATCTCTGCTATATACTAAATCTCCTGGGTGGGACAACTCAAAAGCTGTAGAGGAATTTTAATCTAACAACATTGCTGCTCTGGCAAAGGATCACATATCTGACTGGAATGCCAGTGCTTTAATCCCTCTGGCTGGATTACTGATATGCCCTCACTATGCACCTTTAATCCCAAATAATGACATCCAATTGAGGACCAAGGGATCCAATCATAGAAAGATTTGACAGAATGAGTCAAAGATAGTGTATGCCCAAGTTTCCCAAGAACAGACATGAGCTAGGCTACTTAAAGAACATTGAGGGAGAAAGAGAGTCATTCAGTTATGTTCAGTTCAACTGAGTTCAGCACAGTTCATGTCAGGGAGTTCAGAGGCAGTCTTCTCAAGCAAAGCCATTCAGAGGCCAAGAGAAAGCAGTTTGAATTAGTCAGCTTGGAAAGGTGTTTGAGCTGGAACAGCTAAATTGAACCAGAGTTCAGAAAGAGCTAGAAAGAATGAGTTTATTCAACAGTAGGTCTCAGAAGCTGAAACATTCTCCTCCTAAGTTAGCAGAAGAAAGCTGGAAGTGAAAGCCTTCAAGCTCAGGACATACAGAAGATTGGATTGTATAGAGGCTTGAAGCTTCCAAGCCTAGACTTAGGGTTAGTTAGATAGAAGTGCTCTGGGCTCAGCCCAAACCATATGTTCATAAAGCTTGACTACAGCTCTCATTTCATCCTTTCTTCTGAGTAAATGAAAGCAACATTTACATTTACAAAAGACTATGGGCATTATCAATCATTTTGACCTTTGTGGTTACATGGAAGTTATAAAAAAAGTGTTGTAATACAGATCCTGTCTGATTAGCTATTAAAAAATCTCATTTGTCAACTTTACTGAATTAATATATAGTTGACATGTGATTCGACTTGATTAGGATGTGTTAGTCACTGTTGACATAGAGATAAAACTAAGAGAGATACCTTGGAAGGCTTACAGTTAAATCTTTAAGTGAAGAAATGAACACATGCTAATTTCAGTAAAGGACTTCTATTTGTTACATTATACTAAAAAGGGGAGTGGAGTAATTGGATAAAAGAGCAAGAGAAGTTAACATTTACTGACCATTTATGTTTCATGCATTACTCAACTTGCACTAAATGCATTATCGCCATTGTGAATTTTGTTGTTGTTGTTATTACTGTTATCCTATCATAGTTAAGATACATGCTAGAAACAAAGTATCATTGTTGGTATGAGCCTTAATCACTTGTCACAGTAGTATTTGTAAGGTTTCTCTACCACAAAATCACATTTTCCCCCACATTTCTAGAGTAGACACATTAAAAGGAAGACACTGTGTTCTAAAGCTGTATTCCAGTAATGAGTCTCCTTTCCTCTCCATGGAGATAGTTAATCTATATAAGTCTTCTAGAGTCACAGGTAACAGTAGAAACCAATAATCCAAGCAATCAAGAAACAGAGGCAGGAAAATTGGAAAATCCCTGAGGTCAGATTGTACTACAGAGCAAACTCTTACAAGAAATCATGCCAGATAGAACAAACAAGAGGACATTATTGGAAACTGAGTTCAGAATGCTGGTTGAGTGATTCTCTTGTGA
This sequence comes from Mastomys coucha, assembly GCF_008632895.1. Taxonomy (NCBI): domain Eukaryota; kingdom Metazoa; phylum Chordata; class Mammalia; order Rodentia; family Muridae; genus Mastomys; species Mastomys coucha. Next base: position 8,577,413 of record NW_022196899.1, read on the forward strand.
AAGTCTTGACATGATTCATCTGTCACACAGCACCAGAAGCTTCAGGTTCTCTTCATTTCATCAAGTTATGCCACACTTCAGAGGTTAGCCCTTTCAGTTGCAATCCCATGGTTTTCTGTGTCTATGCCATTTGAAGGACTTCATTCATTTTCCTGCCTTATTGAATAGAAGTCTCACAGCGCCTACTGAGGATAAGTAAATGACGAGGATCACATACCTGGATAAAACAAATCACCAAATTCAAAAGATGGCCACCACAGTCATAGCTAACATTTCTGCCTCTCTTGCTTTTTCCACCAAGGCTAGTGTCTTCACCACCAGCCCAGCACTCACCTGTTTGGACAGTTCCTTCTTTCCCTACCAGAAAACCATATCCTGTCCATTTTCCTTCTAACTGATGGGCACATTGTCAACCACCTCCATTTGATTCCTGTACCTTCAATTCTTCCAGCCCTGTCCTAAGCTCTACTAGTCCTAAATTGAACTATTCAATCTCACTTCTTCCAACTTCTTGGCTTCAGTGAAGTCCTCTGGTCTGAAGTCAGAAATAATTGTTATTAATGCTCTTCAGACTATACCATTCATCCATATAACATGAATTCTATGATATTATATTGTAAAAACAGGAAAAGAAAAAAACCTTTTATTTATTAGTACTGTCCAAACACTCTAAACAAACCTGACAGAATAAACATGTATACAAATAAAACAGCTGGAATAACACAAATATTCTAATATTTCGTAACCCTGTAGTTTCTGGTACATGTAATGTCTTACGAAGGTATTTATTAAAGACTACTGAAAATGCAGAAAAGTAAATTCCTAAAGTGACCATAATACAAAATCTACAATGAGGAAACATTGATCGTAATTTAACAGCAGCTCTGGAGAAGTGGACCATTAAAACACATATTTCATGGACTCTTAGCTGTGCACTGCTTTCAAAATTGAGTAGCAAATGAGAGGTGATGAAGAACACCTCATGAGCACTGACTTATAATCAAACTGCACCAAACACAGAAAACTCTTAAGACATACTCTCCAGGGTATAGTGCAGTGGAACTTACCTCTAATTTGTGAATGTCGATAGCAATGTGGAAATCACTTACAATGTACAATTAGTGGATTCACTATAAGAGAAATTGAGGTTTGTTACTGATCAGAGGAACATTTGAGAACGGGCTTTTAATCGATTTTGGATGTTTAACAGCTACTGCACTTTAGATTAGAAGCAGTATGCAAAGCTTCTTAAAACATGAGAAGACAAGCAGTAGGAAATTTGGCATCCTGGAGGTAGGTTCCAAGGCCTGGCCACTGTGCTGAGTTCTACCATGATGCAATGTCCCAGCTTTCCTGGAGAATTATGTTCTCTCAGCCTCTTTTCACATTCGCTTCTCCAAGAATTCAACCACTTTTAAAAGAAAACATTTTTTTTCTACATACCATAATTTCTATGTACAAATCTTCACCAGATTGTTTCATTTAAAGGTCATGCTAGCAGTATCTTTCTGTGTGGTAGAATTAGATGGAGTTTGGTCGTAGAACAGGAAATACTTAAGTGAGAGTATCCTGATGGCATCCATTACTATGAACAACAAACATATACCAAAATATTGAAAAAAAAGGAAGAAAATATTAATCAAGAACTTTTTCAAAACTAAGGGAATTCATTTCTACACTTGACAGTTTAATCATTTAACTTTAAAAAAAGCAGTCATCTTGTTTTAGTTGTATTTTCCCCACTCAGGCAGAATGAGGCTAACCTCCACGGCTTTTCATTTTCACTCCCATTAGAGAGTTTTAATATGTATGTGAGGAGAACTAATACAATGTACTCTCCTGGCAAGTGGTTGCCCAGAGTACATAGGATTTCTTCAAATTTTAAAAACATTCTTTTATTGAAAATAGATTTGTTATGAATCTAATACATCCTGGTATAGTTTTTACTTCCTCCATGTCTCTCCATTCCTCCCCACCTCCTCTGTCATCTAGATGCACCTTTTTTTCCTGTATATCATTAGAAAGAAAACAGACTTCTAAGGAATGATAATAAAATAAGATTAAATAAAAGCAAACACATTGGACTGGGACAAAACAAAACAACAACAACAAAAACAGAATAAAAACACTCCTACCAAAAAGCACCAGAAAGAGGTATAGATGCAGAGACCAACTCAAACCCATTTTCAGGAATCCCAGCACAGGTTACACACACACACACCAAACAAAACAAGAAAACAAGCAAACAACAAAAACAACAGAAAGCCGGAATATACAATGTATGGTTAAAATTTTTTA
>NW_022196899.1:8579720-8586350 GCF_008632895.1 Mastomys coucha
AAAAAAACAGCCTTACAGGACATAATGAGACAAGAGACCAGAAAATTCTAAAGTGACAATGAATTCATTTTCTGTTGGACATCCACTGGTCGGCATGTAGTGGACATTAAGAGTAGTTCAAACACATGGGCATGAGGGAAAATTTCCTGAACAGACTACCAATGGCTTATGCTCTATGATCAAGAATTGACAAGTGGTGTGGGGCGGTGACCTGTGATAGACAGCCTGGTCAAGGTCCTAAAAAACACTCTATTTCAGATCTCACAGCCCTTATCCAACTCAGAAGGGAAATAAAATCCATCTACCCACTCCTGCCTCCTTATGCCTCGAAGGAAACACTAAATAAACCACCTGCTCCTCCTGCCCCTCCCTCACCTACTCAAGGGCAAGGCTCCATTAAAAAAAAAAGGAGCTTCCACCTGCCTTTCCCCTTATTCCACCTCCCCCTATCCAACCAGAGATAGGCATCTCTCTTTCCTCTTCTCCAAGCTGTAAAAGCTAAATATTTTCAAAACTCATAGGCAAAACCTCACCTAACTCCATAGTCCCTTCCCCCTAACCATCTACCACCCAACAACTTTGTAATTTTGGAGACTATCTTGTAAAAACTACCTCTGACTCCCATGCTACTCAGGAGTCTGATATGGGACTAGAAACCCAAAACACTCAAGCATTCCCAGTTAATATCAACCCCAGTTGGAATAAACCATTTAGCAGGTAACCACTCCAAGCCTCAGACTTAGAGGAACTCAGGCAGGCAGTGAAGGAAGATGGCATCCATGCACCTGGACAAAACCTCTGGACAAAACCATACTGCCAGCTTAAATACCCCCCAAGATTGGAGAGATATTTGTCATTCTGCCCTTCCTGGACCAGTGTTTTTGGCATGGGAAGCTATATTTCGAGATAAATGCCGTCAACGAGTCAGGGATTTTAATGAACTCTTTGGCCAGAAAGACTGTTCTACCGGAGCACAGTTGACAATTCAGCCAGCAGAGTACTATGAGCAGGTGTGGCTCTGTGCAACCCATGCCTGGGTTAGGCTCACTCCACTCTCAAGGTCACGAGACCCAATCTCTTCCCTGTTCTCGCTCCATCAAAAGCCCTGAGACTTCCTATCTGATTTTACTCTCAGAACTAAAATGAGCCTAGAAAGAAAAATTTCCAACCAGAGACCTCCTTCTTAAAACCATTGTATGGGAAGGTATGACTTCTGAATCCAGACTAGCTTACCAGTGTCTCCGGGAGGAATATTCCAATAGTTAGATTGTGGGAACTAGAGATATGGGAACTGCATCACACCAGCTTACATCCATGGCTCAGGCATTTGTAGCAGGAATGAAAACAGAAGGAATCTGCTTCAAATGTGGAGAAGCAGGACATTGGAGGAATGAATGCCCACAAAACTCTCTCCCCATAACAGATTCTAATCCCCCTAAGAAAATCTGTCCCCACTACAGAAAAGGCTTCTATGGGAAGAGGTACTGTACCACTGTATATGATAACGATGGTAAGCCACAGGAACCTTTAAACTTCAGACGGAGCAGCCCTCAGCCCTGACAGTAAGAGGGACAACTACTCCCATAGAACCCTTATGGGTATTCAGCAACACAAAAGGCTCCCATCCAAAATTAATAATTAAAACAGATAATAAATCATCCAATTGCCTATTGATACTGGAGCAGACAGAACAATTTTAAGGCAGCAAGAGATCCCATGTGACTGGCAACTGATCCCTGGGCCCTACCTCCTAAGCATAGGGTGTACCTCTCACGCATTCATCACCAAACAGGCCTACAGGTGGGAAGGCATGGATGGAGCTACTGGCCTCATACGTCTCCTGCTGGCTCAAGTAGCTACTAGTCTTCTAGGGAGAGATAGTTTACAAGCTTTAGAGGTGGTTCTTACCACCCAAACAGAAGGAGACCACATTACAATAGAGGATATTACCTATAAAGGAAATAATACCCAGGGATATCCTAAAAACCTTCCTCTGAATTACCCCCATTTCTAGGGGCCACTGTTAGATTTAATACTTCCTGCCTTGACTGGCTCTCTGATGAAGCCATCTGTGTCCCACAGTGGCCTCTATCAAGGGAGAAGCTTAGAGCTCTCACACAGCTGGTAGAAGAGCAGATGTAGCTAGAAAACCTCCGCCCCTCCCACAGTCCATGGAATACCCCTGTGTTGGCTATAAAAAAGAGCCCAGGGGATGAAGATTATTACAAGATTTGAGGTCAATTAAGAAAACTATGAGATTCTGAGGCTCCCCGCAAAGAAGGCTACCCCGTACCTCAGCCATTCCTGCCAATGTTCCCCTATTAGCAATAGACATAAAAGACTGCTTTTTTTCCATCCCTCTCCACCCCCAAGACTACAAGTGCTTTGCATTCTCAGTATCCCCCATTAACAACTCTGGCCCAGCCTCATGATATGAATGTATTGTTCTCCCTCAGGGAATGGCTAAGAGTCCAAACATTTGTCAGAAGGCTGTAGTCACTGCACTAAAACTCTATTTAGACAAAGGACTCAATATATACCATTATATGGATGATATGTTAGTATGGAGAGACTCTTCCACCACTCCCTCCCAACTTAAAGACGAGCTAATACCTTCCCTGTCTGCTCTAAGATTCAAAATAGCCTCTCTTAAAATCCAACTTATTCTGCCCATTGCATTTTTAGAGACAGAGATTTCCCTTACCTCAATATGCCCCCTCAAATGCACCCTATCCTTCCCTCAAAAATTAACTCTTGCCTCCTTCCAGAGCTTTCTGGGAAACCTCAATTGGCTTCAGCCCTGGCTCCCCTTTCCTAGAAGCACCCTTCACCCCTCTTCAATGTCTTGAAAGGAGACAAATGTCCCTCCTCCCTGAGAATACTGTCCCTAGAGGCAGTCTAAGCTCTAAATTCTGTCAATACAGCCCTAAAAGATGTGGCTCTTGCCAGGTATGACGCAAGAAAACCTATACAGTTCCTTATCTTTAACTCCTCTCCTACACTTGTGGGAGCCCTTTACCAATCTCAGGGGGTGCTGGAATGGCTCCACACCCGATGGATGGTGACCTCGAATTTTATACGGGGTGGATGCACTCACTAGCATTATTAAATATGTCATGGACACTAGTTAGTTCATATTGTTGTTTGTCCTAAGGGGCTGCAAGCCCTTCAGCTCCTTGGGTCCTTTCTCTAACTCCTTCACTGGGGACTCTGTGCTCAGTCCAGTTGATGGCTGTAAGCCTCTACTTCTATATTAGTTGGGTACTGTCAGAGCCTCTAAGGAGACAGCTATGTCAGGCTGGAATATCTTTCCTTCAGTCTCCTCTCCATAGTTGGTCTCTGCAACTCCTTCCATGGGTATTTTGTTCCTTCTTTTAAGAAAGATTGAAGTGTCCACATTTTGGTCTTCCTTCTTCTTGAGTTTCTTGTGGTTTGTGGATTGTACTTCATGTATTCCGATCTTCTGGGCTAATACCCACTTATCAGAGAATGCACACCATGTGTGTTCTTTTGAGATTGGGTTACCTCACTCTGGATGATATTCTCCAGATCCATCCATTTCCCTAAGAATTTCATAAATTTATTGTTTTTAATAGCTGAGTAGTACTCCATTGTGTAGATGTACCACAATTTCTGTATCCATTCCTCTGTTGAGGGACATCTGGGTTGTTTCCAGTTTCTGGCTATTATGAATAAGGCTGCTATGAACATGGTAGAGCATGTGTCCTTATTACATGTTGGAGCATCTTCTGGGTATATACCCAGGAGTGGTATAGCTGGGTCCTCTGGTACCCTCAGAGATCCCAGGGACTAAACCAACAATCAAAGAGTACACATGGTGGGACTAATTGCTCCAGCAGCATATGTATAGTGTTGATGGCCAAGTCGGTCATCAATGGGAAGAGAGGCCCTTGGCCCTGTGAAGGTTCTATGCTCCAGTGTAGGGGAATGCCAGGGTCAGTAAGCAGGAGAGGGTAGGGTGGCAAGCAGATGGAGAGGGGAGGGAACAGGGGTTTGTTCTTGTTCTTGTTTTTTTTTGTTTTGGGGGTTTTTTTTTGGGGGGGGGGTAGAGGGGAAACCAGGAAAGGAGTTATCGTATGACATGTAAATAAAGAAAATATATAATAAAATAAAAAAATAAAATATTTCTTCAAAAATATCACATGATTAGAGCCCTGCAGACCCTGGGAAAAGAACCTGACATTCTTATCACCCCCTTTTCCCTCTCTAATACTCAGTGGCTAATCAAAAATCTCTCCCATTTAGCTATCAACTTAATAGGATTCCCAGGACAAACTGACAACCATTATTCTGATGAAAAATGGGCCTCTGCCCTCCCTCTTTTGCAATGGCTGCCCACCAAACTATTTTCAAAAGGCCCATAGTGGGAGGCCCCTCAATATTTACCAATGGGATAAAGAGGAGCTGTCGCAGTAATATACCACTTCCCTGAGGATGAACACCCCCTATCCTCTGATTCAAAGAGCTACTCCATCACTACCCCCCAATATAAAGAATTATATGTCATCTATCTAGCTCTGAAAGAAGACAAGGGCTCCCTTAACCTCTTTTCAGACAGTGTATATGCTGTCAATTTGCTACCCTGGTTGTCAAGGTCCTTTATCAAACTAGAAGCCAACCCACTTTCCCCTCTATTCATGCAGGTCTCCACCCTCCTACAGCCTCTCCCCATCTATATCCAGCATGTTCAATCCCACAGTCCCCTGCCAGGTCCTATATCTGAGGGAAATGCACTCACTGACTAAACTGCCTCAACAGGGACATTCATGGCCTCCACTGAACAAGCAGACCAATTTCATTCATGCACACACACACAAATATAAAGGGGCTTCATGCCGCTTCCACTACATCCCACTTACTCAACTCCAAAGGATAATAAAGACTTGCTCCTCTTGTGCATTCCTTATTACCACCCCAGGTTTACACACTATGGACACCAGTCCCTGAGGCCTTATCTCCAATGACACATGGCAAATTGATGTCACTCTTATTCCCCAATCGGTAGACAGAAATATGTTTTTGTCACTGTAGATACATATTCACATTTTATATGGGCTATAGCCCAAACAGGTGAAAACTCAAAAAGGTTAATTCACCATATGCTCTCCACCTTTGCCATCATGGGCATTCCTCAACAGATAGGAACTGATATCAACCCTGCCTTCACTAGCTCTGATTCAAAACCTTCTGCACACACTGGGAAATCACCCAACATACAGGAACTACCCACAACCCTCAGGGCCAAGAAATAATTAAAAGAACACATCAAACCGTAAAGGCCCAACTCCTAAAACAAAAGACAATGACCTATCCCCCTAATGTGCAATTAATGATAGCTTTGATTACCCTAAACATATTTAACATCTCCAAAACTTCCAAACATCCTCCTATTTCCCTCTGTTGGCACACACAAAAATTACCCTCCCCATCCTAGAACGATGGCAAGATCCTTTGGATGGAATTTGGAAGGGCCAAGACCTCCTCCTTACAACCAGGAAGGGCTTCCTTCCTTACAACCAGGAGGAGTTTCGATTGTGTTTTTTTCCACAGGACCAGTCTAAGCCTATCTGGATTCCTGGCAGAAATGTCCTATACCACCCCACCAAACAAGAAGATGGCCCATTGCTTTATGATAGCTCAAGGATAAAAGAAGAGGAGGAGGCAGAGGAGACACCACATCCAGAAGGACAACAAAATATCCTGGAAGGACATCCATGACCTGATGACTCCCATTAACATTTCCTTTCACAACCTCCATGGACCCTTACCCACGAGGAAAGCACAGGACATTCCTCTCTTTGACTTATACCCCAACCACCACCTTGCCTTGTAGAACCCTCCTCAAAACCCCATCTTACATGTGTCCATAATATCACCATCACCAAATCAGTATGTGTTAACCCTCCTGCCTTTCCCTGATACAAAGGAGCTTCAGGTGCCTGTCTTAACCCCCCTTTTCAAGGCTCCTGCACCCCTGTGATGATTGTCGCTGGGGTTTATCTCTATGAGCCTAAAGAAAGAGCCTTGTAGATAGGAGAAAGCTGAAAGGAGAGAGATATCTTCATCCCTCTGCTCATTGGACTAGGCCTTGCTGTCTCATTGGGTGCAACAGGAACCACTGGAGCACCCCTTGTCCAAACACAACATCTGGCCAGTGATTTCCAAGACAAGCTTGACCAAGCAATGGCTTCTACTACAGACAGTCTGCAGTCCCTTCAACACTAGATAACTTCCTTAGCAGGAGTTGCTCTCCAAAAGCAGGAGAGCTCTGGACTTGCTGACTCCTGAATAGGGAAGGACTTGCATTTTGCTGGGGGAGGAATGTTGCTGTTATGTCAATGAATCTGGCTGGTAGAATAAGATATACAAATGCTCAAAGAGCTCCAAGGAAACTTCCAGGTACCCTATACTCCCAACACCCCTGCCCCTTGGTACTCTAACCCCTTTGTAGCCTGGATTCTTCCCCTTCGTAGCCCCATAATAGCCACTGGAGCCTGACTTCTCTTGGCACCCTGCCTCATTCAGTTTCTAAAGCAGCAGATGAGTAGAGTTGCAAAAATAGCAGCCTTATTTATAATAGCCAGAACCTGGAAACAACCCAGATGTCCC
>NW_022196899.1:8587103-8592685 GCF_008632895.1 Mastomys coucha
CTTTGTTTTTTGGAGGGGAAACTGGGAATGGAAAAATTTACATGTAAATAAAGAAAATAAAAAAAAAATAACTACCAATCAGGTCTTGGTGCATCAAGCTGTTCCCAACAAAGGAGACAGTTATTCTGATGATATCTCTCCCTTATAAAAGAAAATGGGGAGTTGTGGGGCAGTAAGCTGTGACAGGCAGCCTGGTCACTGGTTGATCTCAGGCTTAGAACCTGGGAAGACCTAGCAGGTGAATGTGACCTGCAAAGAACTGCAAGTGTTTGACCATGCCCCTTGGGCCCCTGTCTTCTGTCAGAGTAGCTACAAGCTCCAACAGCCCCCTGCAGAGAGGTGTGTGGCAGTCAGTCACTTAGGAGCAATACCAAGAGCTCTCACATGCAAATAAGGCTTCCCCAAGCTCTCAAACCAAGCCAAGGAGAAGTACCTGCTATCAGACCCTGACCCACCCCAAAACTGTATATAAGAATCCTATCTGGAAGGATTAAAGGTGTGTGAGAACTTCTCAGTCATCCAAGAGTTTCTGTCCTAAGAGTTTTAACACTTGGGAAGAGGTCTGCTCTACTGAAAAGCTGCCTGAAGCTTCACTGCACTTCTCACTGGCTAGTCAGCCTCTCCTCTGCTCAGCCCAACCCTACTCAACACAGGGCAGTGTGGAGTAACGGAGATGGCATGTGATAGACAGAAGTGGAGCCAAGTGCAAGAGCAGAAAGAAGCAGCTGAAAGGAATTCCCTTTCCTGTTCATACTCGCTCCCCTTTGCATGAACTCTCTCAACCTGTTGGGCCAGAGATCTCTGTGGAAAGCCTTTGGTACACAGGCCCACAAAATGGGACCTCATAAAATTGAAAAGCTGCTGTAGGGTGAAGAACATTGCCAGTAGAACAAAATGGCAACCCACAGAGTAGGGAAAAAATCTTTACCAATCCTACACCCAATAGAGGGCTTATAACCAATATATGCAAATAACTCAAGAAGTTAGACTCCAGAGAACCAAATAATCCTGTTAAAATAGGGTACAGAGCTAAACAAAGGATTCTCAACTGAGGAATACTGAATGGCTGAGAAGCACCTAAAAGAATGTTCAACATCCTTAGTCATCAGGGAAATACAAATCAAAACAACCCTGAGATTCCACCTCACACCAGTCACAATGGCTAAGATCAACACTTCAAGTGACAGCAGATGCTGGTGAAAATGTAGAGAAAGAGGAACACTCCTTCATTGCTGGTGGGATTGCAAGCTGGTGCAACCACTCTGGAAATCAGTTTGGCAGTTCCTCAGAAAATTGGACATAGTACTACCTGAGGACCCAGCTATACCATTCCTGGGCATATACTCAAAAGATACTCCAACATGTAACAAGGACACATGCTCCACTATGTTCATAGCAGCCTTATTTATAATAGAGCTAGAAACAACCTAGATGCCCTTCAACAGAGGAATGGATACAGAAAATGTAGTATATTTACAAAGTGGAGTACTACTAGCTATTAAAAACAATGACTTCATGAAATTCTCAGGTAGGTGGAAGGAATTAGAAAATATCATCCTGAGTGAGGTAACACAGTCACAAAAGAACACACATGGTATGCACTCACGGAAAAGTGGAAATTAGGCAAAAAGCTCGGAATACCCACCATACAACTCACAGACCATGTGAAGCTTAAGAAGAAAGAAGACCAAAGTATGGACACTTCACTCCTTCTTAGAAGGGGGAACAAAATACTCACAGAAGGTAGAGGGTAGAAGGGACTTGGGAAGAAGAGAGGAAGGGGAGGGGGAAGGGGGACAGGATAAGGTATAGGAGGAGTCAGGGTGATGTCCAGAGGGTCTGGAAATTGAACAGAGGTGTGTAACAATGGGGGATGGGGAACTGGAAGCAGCCATCAGAAAGTCCCAGATGCTAGGAAAACAAGAGGCTCCCAGGACTCAATGGGGAGGATATTAGCTGAAAAACCCCACAGAGGAGAGGGAGAACCTGTAGAGACTATATCCAGAGGTTAGGCAAGCCCCCCTGGAGGGGGATGAGGCTACTCACTCATCTCCGAATTTTTAACTCCTGTCTAAAGGAAGTGCAGGAGCAAAGTGTGGAGCAGAAACTGAAGAAAAGGCCATCCAGAGACTGCCCCACCTGCAGATCCATCTCATATACAGACAGCAAACCCAGACACTATAACTGATGCCAAGAAGTGCTTGCTGACAGGAGCCTGAGATTGCTGTCTCCTGAGAGGCTCTGCCAGAACCTGACAAATACAGGAGCAGATGCTTGCAGCCAACCTTTGGACTGATTACTGGGACCCCAATGGAGGAGTTAGGCAAAGGACTGAAGGAGCCGAAGGGGTTTGCAACCCCATAGGAAGAACAGACCCTTCACAGCTTCCAGGGACTAAACCACCAACCAAAGAGTACATATATGGAGGGACCCATGGCTCCAGCTGTGCATGTTCAGAGGATGGCCTTATTTGGCATTAATGGAAGGAGAGGCCCTTGATCCTGTGGAGGCTTGATGCTCCAGTATAGAGGAATGCCTGGGCAGTGAGGTGGGATTGATTGGTTGGGTGGGTGGCTGGGTGGCTGGGTGGCTGGGTTAGCACCTTCATAGAAGCAGGGGAAGACGGATAGGGGGTTTGTGAGGGCAAATCTGGGAAAGGGATAAGATTTGAAGTGTAAATAAATAAAATATCCAAATAAAAATAAAGTAGTTTGTTCCCCCAGTGAAACTCCCTTGGAGAATACTAAATTTTCATTTGAAGGGAGGGATTTGATGGAAACATCTTTTTTATGGCTGAGTGTTCCAGAGTCTCTTACTCTCTGTGTATTTCCTGGATAGAGGTCTGTATTTGTTCCTATCTCCTGTATGAAAGTTTTCTGATGAAGACTGAGCAAACCACTAAGGTCATTAGGAGTCATTTTCTTGCTGCTTTCATCATATACCTGCAAGGATGTCTAAAATCAATAAAACAATAGAGATCTAATGTTAAAGAAAATATGGAATAAGGAAAACACTCTTCTGTTGCTGATATAACTGCAGACTTGTATAGCCGTTATGGAAATCAGTGTGGCAGTTCCTTAAAGCGGGACTAGACCTACCTCAGAATCTAGTTATCTCTCTACCACTCTTGGGCTTGGGCCGGAAGAACACTTTGTCTTAACCACAGAGATTCTTGTTCAACCATGTTTATTGCTGATTTATTCTTAATAGCCAGAGCTTAGAAACAATCAAGATAAAATCTCTAGGTAGTTATGATTTCTATTTATTTAATGACTAAAGGATGTTGAACATTTCTTTAAGTGATCTTCTGCATGTTATGTTTCCTCTTGAGAATCTTCTGGTTATATCTGTATCATTTTTTTTAAAGTTGAATTATTTGTTTTCTTGATATCCAGTATTTTTAGCACTTTGTATATTTTGTATATTAACCCTTTATTATAGGTGTAGCTGAAAAAAAGAAAACTTTTCCCTTTCTGTAGGCTGTTGTTTGTCTAAATGATAATGAGAATTTTTCTTTGTTTGTTTGCTTTGTCATATAGAAACTTTTCAGTTTCACGAGGTTCTACCTTTCAATTCATTTTATAGATATGTGTTTATACATACAAAATAATGAGTATTATTTGTAACCTCAAACAAATTATTGTTATAACTTTAGGCAAAAAACACAAAAATTTCTTGTCCTGACATTTCATGATGAGTGTTTTACTCCAATGTGAGGAGGATATGATCTTTTAAAACCATACAAATATAATTTACAGTGTATATTTTGCCTGTACTTTTTTGTAGCTATTCTTCAACATTCCAACACAAGATATATAGAAAATATAATAAGTTATTAACATAAATATATTATAATAAATTTAGATATTTTATTTTTAGTGAAAATTTATCTTATAAAAATAGTTGCAATTGTATTTCTTGTTATATATACAAATAATATGAGAAAATACATTTTATTTAATATGAAGCAATCATTATACTTAAATACAAAATTAAAACTACCAAGTTCTTATGAAAAGAGGAAAGCTTGAGTAAATGGGGCCTAAAACCAATAAAAAGAAAAGACAAATAAATTATTAATAAAAATTAAAGTATTTTCTTCAAAAGATATTAGGAAGCAGATAAATGGTGGTAAAAATCAATAATATTTGTACATATTTAAATTTTGATTTTTCTGTAACTGAAGAGATGGTTCAGAAGTTAAGAGCACTGATGCTATTACAGAGATCCTAAGTTCAGTTCTCAGCAACCACATGCCATGTCCCAAGTAGTTTTTCCTTATATTTTTTATTTGTTATTAAACTAATAAACTTTATTTGAAAAATGCAGAACTCAATATTGACATAATTTAAGTCATCAAAACATTTTATAATAGTTAAATACCTCTCAAATATGCATGATATCTTCTGAGGCTAAAAGAAATATGCACTCAAGCAGTTTTTAAAATATATTTGGAACATTAAACATGACAGAAGAAGAGAAGAATCTCTTATGAAATCCTCTATGAAAAGAAATTGTGAAAAGTTCCTGATTAGACAGCAGAAACTGATCCATCTCCAATGGAGATTACTCAGTATAACTTGGCTTTATAGAATGAATTGGATAATGTTCCTTCAGTTTCTATTCTGTGGAATAATTTGAAGAGTATTGGTATTAAGTCTTCTTTGAAGAGCTGATTGAATTTTGCATAAAACCCATCTGGCCTTGGGCTTTGCTTTTTTTTTTTTTTTGTTTGTTTGTTTTTGGTTGAGAGACTTTTAATGACTGGCTTCTATTATTTAGGGGTTATCAGACTGTTTGATGGTTTAGCTGATCCTAATTTAACTTTGGCATTTGGTATCTGTCTAGAAAATTGTTCATTTCATCCAGGTTTTCCAATTTTGTTGGATATAGGCTTTTATAGTAGGATCTGATGATTTTTAAATTTCCTCACTTTCTGTTGTTATGTATCACTTTTCATTTCTGATTTTGTTAATTTGGGTACTGTCTCTGTGCCCTATGGTTAGTCTTGCTAAGGATTTATGTATCTTGTTGATTTTCTCAAAGAACCAGCTCCTGGTTTTGTTGATTTTTATATAGTTCTTTTTGTTTCTACTTGGTTGATTTCAGCCCTGAGTTTGATTATTTCCTGCTGTCTACTGCTCTTGTGTGTACTTGCTTCTTTTTGATCTAGAACTTTGAGGTGTGCTATTAAGCTGGTAGTGTATGCTTTCTCTAGTTTCTTTTTTGAGGCACTCAAAGCTGAGTTTTCCTCTTCGCATTGCATTCATTGTGTCACATAAGTTTTGGTATGTTTTGGCTTCATTTTCATTAAATTCTAAAAAGTCTTTAATTTCTTTATTTCTCCCTCAACCAAGTTATCATTGAGTAGGTCCTTGTTCATGTTTCATGTATGTGTGGGCTTTCTGTTGCTTTTGTTGCTCTTGAAGACCAGACTTAGTGTTTGGTGATCTGATAGGAAGCATGGGATTATTTCAATATTCTTCTATCTGTTGTGGCCTGTTTTGTGACAGATTATATGATCAGTTTCAGAGAAGGTATCATGAGGTGCTACGAAGGTTTTTTTTTTTTTTTTTTTTTTT
>NW_022196899.1:8592695-8609768 GCF_008632895.1 Mastomys coucha
TTTAGGATGAAATGTTCTAAAGATATCTGTGAAATCCATTTGTTCTATAACTTCTCTTAGTTTTAGTGTGTCTCTGTTTAATTTGTGTTTTCATGTTTTCATGATCTGTCCATTGATGAGAGTGGGGTGTTGAAGTCTCCCACAATTATTGTATCAGGTATAATGTGTGCTTTGAGCTTTAGTAGAGTTTCCTTTATGAATGCGGGTGCCCTTTCATCTGGAGCATAGATAGGTATTCAGAATTGAGAGTTCACCTTGGTAGATTTTTCCTTTGATAAGTATGAAGTGTCCTTCCTTATCTTTTTTGATAACATTTGGTTGAAAGTTGATTTTATTTGATATTAGAATAGCTACCTCAGCTTGTTTCTTGGGACCATTTGCTTGAAAAATTGTTTTCCAGTCTTTTACTCTGATGAAGTGCTGCCTTTGTTACTGAGGTGTGTTTCCTGTATGCAGCAAAATGTTGGGTCCTGTTTACATATCCAGTCTCTTATTCTATGTCTTCTTATTGGGGAATTGAATCCATTAATGTTAAGAGATGTTAAGGAATAGTGATTATAGTTTCCTGTTATTTCTGGTGTTATTTTTATGTTTCTGTGACTATCTTCTTTTGGATTTGTTGAAAGAAGATTACTATCTCGCTTTTACTAGCTTGTACTTTCCCTCCTTGTGTTGGAGTTTTCCATCTATTATCCTTTGTAGGGCTGGATTGGTGGAAAGATATTGTGTAAATTTTGTTTTTTGATGGAATAGTTTGGTTTCTCCTTCTATGGTAATTGAGAGTTTTCTTGCATATAGTAGCTTGGGCTGGCATTTGTATTCTCTTAGGGTCTATAAAACATCTGACCAGGATCTTCTGGCTTTCATAGTCTCTGTTGAGAAGTCTGGTGTAATTCTGATAGGACTGTCTTTATATGTTACTTGACTTTTCCTCTTACTGCTTATAATATTCTTTTTTTGTTTTGTGCATTTGGTGTCTTGACTATTATGACAGGAGGAATTTTTTTGTGGTCCAATCTATTTGGAGTTCTGTAGGCTTCTTGTATCTTTATGGGCATCTCTTTCTTTAGGTTAGGGAAGATTTCGTCTATAATTCTGTTGAAGATATTTACTGGCCCTTTAAGTTGTGAATCTTCACTATCTTCTATAACTGTAATCCTTGTGTATCCTGAATTTTCTGTATGTCTTGGGCTAGGAGTGTTTTTGCATTTTGTGTTTTCTTAGACTGTTGTGTCAATGTTTTCTATGGTACCTTCTGCACTTGAGATTCTCTTGTAATCTATTGGTGATGTTTGCATCTATGGCTCCTGATCTCTTTCGTAGGTCTTCTATCTCCAGGGTTGCCTACCTTTGTGATTTCTTCATTTTCTCTGTGTCCATTTTTAGATCCTGGATGGTTTTGTTCAATTCCTTCACCTGTTTGGTTGTGTTTCTTGCAATTCTTTAAGGGATTTTTGTGTTTCCCCTTTAAGAGCTTCAAGCTGTTTACCTGTGTTCTTTTGTATTTCTTTAAGGGAGTTATTTATGTCCTTCTTAAAGTCCTTTATCGTCATTATGAGATGTGATTTTAAATCAGAGTCTTGCTTTTCTGGTGTGTTGGGGTATCCAGGGCTCACTGTGGTGGAAGAACTAGGTTTTCATGATGCCAAGTACCCATGGTTTCTATTGCTTATGTTCTTGCCCTTGCCTCACGCCATCTGGTTATCTCATGTGTTTCCTTGTCTTGCTGTGTCTGACTGTGGCTTTTCCCTCCTGCAGGCCCGTGTGTCAGAACTCCTGGGAGACTATGGGCCCGGGTGTCTCTGATGCTGGTGCTGGGGAGCGTGACATGTTAGTTAAAAGGAAGCAATGCATAGTCGTGAGATTTTATTATAGAAAAGTGAAAAGAAGCCAGCCGTGACCATGTGGAGAAACAGAGAAAGGAGAAGAAGAAGAGGAGAGGAAGAGAGAGGGCAAGAAAAGAAGAGAGCAAGAGAGGAAGAGAGGGAGAGAGCAAGAGAGCAAGAAAGAAAGCAAGAAAGAGGGGAGAGCAAGAAAGAGAAGAGGGCAAGTAAAGAAAGCAAGAGAGTAAGAAAGAGGAGGGGGTAAACCACCTCTTATATTGTAAGGCGGGGCATATCTGGCTGTGGTCAGTTTACTGGGGGTAGGGTCCAGCTAGAATGCTGGGAGCTTGGGGCATTGTCTATGTGACAGAACACATATCTCCTGCAGGGGTTTGGGGGTGGGTGGGACTGAAACAGGAGCCAGGGACCCAGGAGTCATGGTCAAATTATCTCCCACTGGGTCACAGGAGTTCCAGCCTTATACTCTACTGGGCCCAGGTTGCCTGAACAGACCACTGCTCCACAGGAGACCAGTTCTCTTTGGGAGGAATTTGGTTATGGTCAGCTATGGCACAGGGTCAGTTCTGGGTACAGATGGAAACTGGAAGGATCCTGTCCTCAGCTGTTCCTTGGTTTCTGTGTCTTGATGGCTCAGGTCGAGTCCCACTTGAACCAGGAATTTGAGCAGGAGTTGTGCTATTACCTGTGCTCACAGGTGAGTCTGCACTCTTAGAAGACCAGCTCTCTCCTGATAGTATTTGGGGATGGAGCATTGCAGCACAGGATCAGCCCAAGATATTTCATTTAAATTATTACATGGATGTCATACTATGTGAATGACATAACAACCTAAGTGATAGTTTTCAGTGATTGGTCTGAAATGTTTTCTTGAGAGAAAGATGAGATTTTTTTTTTAGAAGTTAGTTTTGTTATTTCTTCATAACATGGCAAAGTTTGTAATTACAATTTTGTAGTCATATTTTACCAAAATATGTTGCCAATTAGTTTCTCTTGACAGGATGCATTTTTCTTATGATGAATAAGCATCATATTTAAGAGGAGTAGGTTTTCTTGCTCAGGAGAATTCTGTGAGCATTTATATTTTAATTATGTTATTCACCATCACCAATTTCATGCTATGTGTAGGACAGCTTCTTAATATGTGAATATTACTACTGTTTGCAAATATCCCAGGTGTAATTTGCATAACGTGAATATTCTGTTTTTGAATCTTCCTTTAAAGAGGTGATCTGAGAAACCTGCTCATTTTGCATTGATTTTGTATTGTTTCCTGCAGGTTGCATTTAAACAGACTATGAGTATCTTATAAACTTGAAGAATATGCTGCCTTTCTGTTGAGATAGGAGATAGACACTAGGAAAGAAAGGAATACATGAATATCAATGAGCTTTACCATGACTTACATTTCTCTTTCAGAATTCAGAAAGAATAAAGCAACAAGCATTAAGAAGAAAGACCACAAAATCCTGTTCTTTTCTATTTCAAATTTACATAGAAATAACTGTTTTCTAAGACTTAATCGTAATATAAATTTTTTATCACCCATATTTGTAAACAATGTAGTTTACTACATCATTTTCCTTAGTAATATTTTTATTAGCACATAATAAAAACTTCAAAAAGAACAGAAAATTAATTGGAAAATATTCAAATGTCCACTTAATATCCTACATGTTCATTTGTATTTCATTTGATTTCAAAAAATGTTTATTGTATTTTTTGAGTATTTTTTGCCTTTCTTTCTTTGAATCTCCTTCAATATTCAGCTCATCACCTCTTAATTGAATAGGTAAATATCAAGTGGTACTATTATAGTTCTTGATCCATGACTTCCTCAAATGATAGTAAACACAGTCACTATTCAATCTGTTCTCTTACATATCAAATCTTTTCCTACCTGGAAACAATAATTTTGGTGGTAGCGTAGTAGGAGGCACAGTGTGAACATCACAAAAGATGCATACATGACGCGTCTGGTGCGTTGAGATGTGCCCCTGTTTGGGATGTAGAGACGAAGTGTTAGACGGCATTGCAGCAAAGCCTCGGGAGTCATTACTACTGCTCTTAACTGAAGATGAGGAGTGAAAAATCATCTGATTTTGATAGAGCTTTAAAGTTTTGTTACAATATTAAACACTCCTACATATTATCTCTTTTAATTCAAAATAAATATTCACTGATCTAAACAAATCTTAGTTTCGACTGCTCATTGTCTACAGGAAGCTCTATTAAATGCCTTAATGCTTATTTTATGTAGTACTAAAATGTTTAGAGACATGACTTTACTATGTGCAAACATTGATAAGTTAAGTTCTTATTTTGGATTACTTAGCGGTCCCTATTTTATTCTAATTGAATGAACTGGATCAATTACAAATAGTATTTACTCTTCTTGGTACTTTTATTCTTTTGTTTTATTTGGCTTGTTTGTTTTGCTTATCCCTTGAAACCAGTCCTTATTCAGTAGCACAGGCAAGCCTGAAACCCCCAGGTGCTGTTATTATAGCTATGTACCACCAAACTGGGCAAAATGTAATTTTTCTGGAATGCATTTGAAGTTAATTTTGCAAGCTGCCCCTGTTGCTCTTTAAGAAAGATAGCACATGCCTTGTTATTCACGCTGGCTTTGGTACTGTTTCAATTACCTCATGGTTCAGGGAGTTGTTGGGTTTTAAATGGATACTCCCGCCATGGGAAATGACTGCTGTTTTTCACCATATTTTCTCTTATCATCCACAGATAATTAGTTCTGCCTGACAAAGCCCATCACAAGGGACAACTCCATAGCTTTCATAAGCATCTTTGTAGTGTCTTCCTTATGACTAATTCTTCCTGAACCTATTTTAAAATGTTTCACGATAATTACAAATCCTTATCCCTGCCCACATTATAAATGTAGATGGTATTAACTGTTCACGTAGCAGATATCTGCAGGTATCCCTATACTATTCTTAGATATTTACAGAGCAGTAAATGGAGGAAACAAACAGTGCAGATCATGCTTCTGACCTCAGCATTGATGCTCATTTCCTATTGATGCCCTGAATAATTTATTAATATAACCTAACTTCCCAAATCCTGAAGCTTCCTTTTGCTTTGCATAAGCTGAATTTATATGAAGGATAACAACATAGAAACTTTCTTTTAGGATGACGAAATATCAAAATATTTACAAATTATGAATGAAAGCCTTTAAGTATCAATAAGATAACACGTTAAAATTTTAAATAGTGTCAAAATGATATATTTTATATTTATTTATCAAAACCTTCTCAAGAATAGAGAAATATATATATACATACACATGTGTGTATGTATATATTGTGTATGTATAAATATATATATACATATGTGTTTATATATATATATTGAAATATGTCACAGTCAAATATGTTCATGTGAAACTATATTTGATATAACCAGGGAAAAATGATAATGGAATTTTTCTTGTGAGTCTGATCACTGATCACATTCTAAATAAAAGTCCCCTTGACATATGTATGACCTGGACTTCAACTCTATGAGAACTCATTACATTTGCTCTTCTTCCTCTGCCCTTCTTTTTCCTTAATTCTGGACTCAGGATACATTAGGCCCTGTGCTCCCTCCAGGTAACTCCTCTGCAGAGCTCATCCATACAAAACACTTTCAACTCACAAAATCTATGCCAATTGCTCTCAAGACTCTAAAAGGACAACTGGGAAATTAGTTAAGTTCTTATTACCAACCCAGCAATTCTGTTTGTATATCTTCCTGTCACCACTAACACAATGTGTCCCCAAACCAACTTAGTAACTTCTTCAAGCGTGCTACAACATCCAATTGTGACCAAAACCTCTTGATTTTGAAGTAATAATTCTTCCCATTTTCTTGGTGCATGTGACATCGAATTATCTTCTTCCTGCACTTACACAATCAGTCCCCAAGTCATTTCAGCTGTCCCCTTAGCCACACTTGTGGTGTATTCTAGCAAGCATGCTTGAAGTAGTATACTTCTCCATAGCTTCAAATGTCCTAGATGTGCTTTCTACCCATCAGATATTTTTAGGATCATCCTAGTAGTTTTTTTCCTGCATCAACTGCCTTATCATAAAATATTTTCTCTCCTGTGAACACCCAGCAATATTTGTCTCTTCTGAACAAGCCCTAGTTTCCATTATCATATAGAAACTCCCCTGTATTCTTTTTCAGTGTTGTTATCTTGGGAAGGGAACAAAGAGCTTGATACCACGCTACAGATGGAGCTTAACTGTGGAATGATGCATGGGAGAATGATGCGTTCTCCCATGAAATGAGGATAATAATAGTAACTATGCCATATGGTTATAAATTTAGTAGCCCTATTCTGGATCCACTCTTGAAATGCCAGGTATATCCAATTACGTAATAGAGGTTTTCTTTTGAGTCTGTCAAACACCAGGTTTATTCTTTACCTGCCCTCTCTCTACATTCCCACATTCTCTCTTCATACTTTATCTTCCCTTTCAAAACTTTAGATTAATCTACAAATTCTAGATTTACTGTGGTAGACAAGATCTTATGCTGAGAGATGATAGAGAAATGGAGGCAGAGAGGAATGAAAGAAAGATCTTTCTTGTGTAGAAAACCCAAAACACGGCATGAGTCATACTATAGTGTGAAGCATACTTAGGACCTCCAACTGGCACATGGCTGGGGAAAAGCTCCCTTTCTACTGAGGCAGGCACTGGTCAGAGGAATTGCCTCCTCCTTGTATTTGCGTCACTGAATGGATCATATATAAATGTTTTATAAAACATTTCATGTTAGCAGTAAAGCTCAGTTCTTGAACTGTTCCCTCATCTGGAAAGAAATAAACAAATACACGAATAAATAACTAGAATTAGTAATAACTATAAAACCTTATAATTTTATTAGTTATCTGATGGTAAGATCTTATCACTGAAGATACATTAGTCCCAGGATGTAGAACAATCAAGATTGAAACTGACCTGGATGCTTCTCCCTTGCTGGATATCTTTCACAGTAGGAAAAAAGAGCTGTACGAGCTGATTGGGGTGAAAAGTCGTCAAAAGCATAACCCAGCTGTGAACTTGAACGCTATGATAACAATCAGCTTTGGGAGTTGTACCTATGCATGCAATAACAGTATGAAAGCTGTGGAGTAACCAGCAATGTACTGATTGAATTTAAGGCCTGCTCTACAAGAGGAAATTCATGCCTGGCTAAACAACCATAGCTAATGATATTATAGTCTCTACAGGAGAATCTGCTTCTATTATTTTGCTAAATAGGCATGATTCAAACTTTCAATACTTACCTTCATGCCCATAGATTAGTGCAGTCCTCACCCTTTAATTGAGGGGCTACTTTTTGTAGTGAAAAGTTCTAGTCTAAGTGCAAAGGAGTAAGAAAGCAAAAGGTACTCTGTAAAGCTAAGTAGGTCATCTGTTTATTCTGCAACATGGCTCAGAGAGCATTGGGATTGTTAGAAACAGAGGTTGGGGCAACTTCTATGAAACAATGTCATCTGGAGATGACACAGTTGGTGTACCCATGAACTCACATCATCTTTGTTTGCTGGTACAAGATTGAACTGGTCAGCGTTAAAGCATGGTTCAGCTAGAAGCTCAAGCTCTCAAGGTTCCACAGCTTGCTGAAGAGCTATTAGTAGCTGATGGCTTCTGGCAGAAGAAAACTTACTTTTCACATATTTTTATTTTCTTGAGATTATTACTACATTGTTTCCCCGCTCCATCTCCTCCACCCAAAGCAGTGGTTTTCAATCTTTCTACTTCTGTGGCCCTTTAAGACAGGTCCTCATGTTGTGCTGAACCCAACCATAAAGTTATTTTTGTTTCTACCTAATGACTGTAATTTTGCTACTGCTATTGGTTGTAGTGTTTCCTGATAGTCTTAAATGACCTCTGTGAAAGGGTTATGACCCCCACAGTGATCCTTAGGATTATGGCCTTCTGTAGGTTGTCCATGTTTCAGTGGATGGCCCATAAACACATAAAGCTAATTGGCCTAGTGTGTCATGAAAAATAGAAAGAACAAGATGTTAGAAGGGGGACACAGTGAAGGTTTAGGAGGATGGGTGAAGGGGAATTGGGAGATGAATATAATCAAAATATGCTATGTGCATATATGGCATTCTCAAAGTATAAATAAAAATGTGTTTTTAAAAGCTTCACAGTATTGTTGTATGCTATTGGGCAGAATTCCTGTATAAATACAAGAAGTAGTATATAGCTAAGGGATAGAGTACAGTACTCTCAAATGCTCAAGTCTATTTTTCTTAGCATAGGTAAGGCCAAATTTGAACCTCAATACAGTAGCTACATATGCCCCAAAAGACATAAGTTGATGCCGTATGTTGGTAACATGGATTTGGATAATTTAAGTGATGTATTGAGCTCAATACTTGGGCAAATCCGTAAAATTGTGATTCTGTTTAAAATAATATTTTTTCCACTGATTTGGTATTTCTCTAATGTACACATTGAAACCTCACACTGCAACCCCCACCTGCCTCAATTAGGTACATGTAGGGTGCAAGACACCCTGAGACCTGGACACCACTAAGAAGAGCAAGAAAGTGGGAGAGAGATGGAGAGAAAAGGAATCAAATGGTGTGTACACAATGAAGAGGTGGAACTGGAGACGCGAAGGTGATGAGGAACAGCGTGATATATGAACACTCTGTACTGCCAGCTGAGGCCATTGTGAGGTTCGGGACCATGCTGCATCCAAGGCATCTGGGTCTGCAATAGCAAAGGCCCATGTTACCGCCAAAGGCCAAGCAGATGTCCCTGGTCCAGCCATGTTGATGTCTCAGGGAGGTACAGCTGGCCTCGCCCCTTGCTAACTGTGTCCAATGGGTGAGCTGGCCCTGCCCCTCACCCGGACAGTACCGGAGAGCGGGCCCTGGTGATAAGAACACAGGATAGCTCAGACTGACCACGTCAGCTACTACCCAAGCCCAGATACAGGGCTTTGAATTGCCCCACGTCAACATTTACCCCATCTATGAATTGTTGGAGCTTGTGAAAGGGCCAGTTCTGTGGATCCAAAGTGGCATGGTCTACACGACACAGGGCAACAGCAGGATATCTAAGAGGAGTCCTTTTGAGAAGCCAGTATTGGTTGTGTACCCACAGAGGCCTCCAAATAGACCAATGACTCAAGGCACTGAGCATTTAAAAGTAAAGATGTTTAGATGAAAGTGTATACTGTGTAACAAACTGACACACTACAGTTTCCAAGGAAAGATGATTTTTATTTATTTGTTTGTTTGTTTAATTTGTTTTCTTTGGGGTGTTGGTTGCAAGGGTAGAGGGCAGGTATGGAGGGACAGGAAAAGGAATGGGATTGGAGTGCAGTGTGAGAAATTCACAAAGAATCACTAAAAAGTTAAAAAAGAAACATCACAGTGTATCTCATGCATATAAATGATTATTGATTATCAATTAAAAATAAAATGTACAATTGTTTTCTTTTGGGATTGATTATTGAAACAATTCTTTTTAAAATTGCTACTGTTTTTTGTTTTATCTTAGCGAGATTCAATTTATACTTTACTTAGCTAAATTACTCAGTAGATTTCACATGAAAAGAAAAAAAAATAGAGTTAGAGCTACTTACCAAGATCTATCTCCTATGAGGAAGTGAGTTAGCTCTTCATTAGAGGGTGTATATAGATCAAAGTCTGAATATTCACAATATTTCTCCTGCCTGAATGTCTAACATCTAAAGTAGAAGGATGTCTACAGAGCAATATTCTAAATCAGAATTGCAAGTACTTGTCAACAACTTCATCTATGGTTTGACGGTGATCCATACATCCAAGCATGTGGTATTAATACTCCACTTCAGTTGAAAGTTTTAAGATTTAAACAAAGAAATGCAAAAGTGAGTGTGACGAGCTGAGATTGACAAGCTAGACCTGCAAGTTTCCTTTGAGCAGATTGCTTTCTTTTATTTTTTTTTTCAGTCACATGATGAAAACGTTTTGATGCAAACATTTAAGCAGTTATGTATTGTAATTGGCCTTTAAAATAGGATAAAATAGGGTTAATTATACATATATATAAATACATTTTACATATATAAATCATTCTTAAATATTAAAACGTTAAAATGCTCTAAGTAGCATTTCTCTAGCACAGAATATTATTTCAAAATGATGTGAGCTCTCTTTTCTTTTGTTTTTTGCTAACTTTTGAAATTATAAGCAAGTTGTTGGATGTTAATGAACAAATCTCACATGTTAAGTCTTTTTCTGCCTGTTGATGGTCTGTTCATGCAATCTAATTCATGACTTGGGTGTCATATTTAAGAGTTTACTGTCATATGAACTGGCTTTTATTGTTTATAAAAAATACATTGTAAGTCACATTTAAATCATGGTGTGTTACAATGGATCATGCCTCACAAACTAATGAAGTTCTTAGTCTAACTTAAAAATTATTGTTTAATCAGTAAATACACTTAACTCCCATAAAATTTTGGTCAGGTTGTAGAGCGTCCATCTACATCCAGGAAATTCGAACATAAAATTAAGTTTAATACTTTCTCTAAAAATCATCTCTACCCATAAAGAAAATGTCCTTGTTTTTGAATCAAGAACTTTACTTTCAATCAACTCCCCTTGTTTTCTGTTTATTATCTTGAATTTAATATGCTATAATGTTTTAACAAAAAGGTTTTAACTTCTTCTTTTTGGCCATAAGTTGTGATATCCTTTTTATTGCATTTTAAACAACAATAATCACAGGTTATATTTACTTGTAAGAAAAGTGTTTCAAGTTCGAAATTTAACCATTTTTATAATATATGTGTTATTGTTAAATTTTGGTACCTCTACACTACTGATTTGGGGGCAATTAATAAGACATCTGCATGTGCATATATATATGTTTACATGTATGTATGCTTTTTATATATACATATGTGAATTTAAAACTTTTTGAAAAGCAAGAAATATTGAGGTGTATCAATTTTTTGTAAATAGGTACATCTCAAACAATAATACCTGTATGTGAATGAGTACTTATTAACAAATGAAGAGTGATTTAGTGGAATGTGAAACTGGGCAGGAGTGGGTATGTAATTATATGTTTAATGTCTGAAATATTCTTTTTATTTTTTGCCAATTGCCCTGCAAGTAGTTCATTATAATGTATTTGGAAAGCCCGTGTTTGATCTCTGCTCTGGTTTTGTCTGAAGCTTTAAATTAATAAAACAACAAATAATTTATTGTCTTGAACCAAACACTATGGTCTGTGGTCTTTTCAGATCTGACAAATTGTAATAAAGATATATATATATGTTTATGTACACACATATTATATATATGTATATATATAATATCCATATATATCACCAACTCTACCTATTATTATTTTTACTGATTATATATCCAAATATACTATTAAAAGTATTTTATTACTGATCAAATGAAAGTAGAAGTACAGGAGAAAATGTGTCAACTTGTCATCTCCCCAAATGCAAATATATTCTAAGCATGTAGGAAAAACTGATATGATTTGAATTCTGAGAGAATAAACTGAGTAGAGAATATTGGAAGACATTAAGAATATGAAGCACAAAAGCATATAAACAAATCACATAAGGTTTCAATGAAATCAGTGAAGGAAGGGTAGATTTCATATCTGTGCATACCACAATGCAGAGTTAATATATTATTTCATTTTGCTCAAATTTTGTTTCTTGTATTTATACAAAAGCTGTGAATGTACAAGTGTGGTTTATTTAAGTTACCAATTCTATTGACAAATACTTGCATAATAGATTATTGTACAGTATCATAAAGTTGTTCTATATATTTGTCTAGCTTTTGAAAATCCCTTATTTTCATTCCATGAAAAAAATTTTATTTTTAAGATATAAGGTTCAAATTAATAAAAATCACCCATACATTAAATTCCATGAAAGTAATAGGGCCTCTGTTTGATGGGTGCACAAATATGAGAACTATAAACTGATTCTATAAACTGATGCATCGCTTGGATGCTAGAATCTACAGACAAATGAGGCATCCTTCACTCACAGACCAAACATTCTATAATTTTATTAAATCAAAGCTGATACTGAAACCTGAGTCATCTCTAAATTCACATCTCTAAATTAGATTTAGACAAAATCTAAATCTAAATTATTAAGTTAAAACTAGTAATCAAGAGGAACAAAACAGGTGAGTAATTGCTACAAAATACTGTGCCTTATAAGATATCAATATTATTTTTCTAAGACCTTGCAAAGGTTCAGGAAAAAGATCAGTTTTTAAGATTTCACTTCTAGAATAAAACTAATTTTGCAATATTAGACTGGGTTGTTTAGAACAGCAAATCTATTGCACTTTAGACACAAATGAAGGCAACTCTAGCTTTATTCTCACAATAAACATTCGTTCTTGAGGTAGAGTTTTAACTTGAGCCAGAAATGTGCTGTTGTGATTTTAGGCAGTATTCACTAGCGCACCACACCGTGCAGTCTGAATGTTTTTCTAAGATATTTTTGTCACATGTCTGTTTAGGACTCATCTGTGTGACCCAAATCTGTCCAGTGTTTGTTCTTGTCTTACATTTTTTAGGTGTTCTGGGGGGGATTTTCAGGCTCTTGGTCTTATGTCCCCGCTTTTCTCCTTCTGCCTGTCCATCCTTCCCCCTCCCTCCCTTTCCTCAGCATTGGTACTCTCCGGCATTCACTGTGCTCTTCAGTCCAATGACACAGGTTGTTTTCCCATTTGCTCATGTGTTTTCAGAGCTGCCCAGAAAGCCTTACACAGCTCCGAACGGCTCCTGCTTAGGGGTGACTTGGTTCCTTATGTGTGAAGTGGCATAAGCAAAGCCAAGCCTACGCGTGGAACTGTTGAAAGCTCCTAAATCCATAGCACTCAGCGGGGTTTATTATTTCTCTGTGTACTGGATAAGAAGCTGGAAGCACAGAGAGATTAATGTGAATTTGTCAGATACTAAGGATCAGGTCAAGTATATGGTGCTAGGCAGCAGATTACAATACCTTGTAGAAGTGAGTTTGAGCTCCATTGTGGTCTGACTCCTAGGGCCTTTTCTTTTCTTTTTTCTCTCCACTGAGTCTCACTTTCTTTATCTTTAGGGTGAAATGGTTGGTGATAAAACTTAACTACCACGCTGCTGTTGACCATTGAGCTATGAACGTCCCAAGCCTTCAGTGGTTTGCTTTCCGGCCTTGAATGTGCCAATTTCCAAGGAAGTACATGGGTAAGAAAAATGTCTTTACTAGAACTTACCACTGAGACTGAGACTATTGGATATATTTGGCAATATCACAGGTATTAAAGAAGAAATCATTCTTTTCTCCAACAACCTTGATAGTCTCTGAGTGTTTACTCTCCATTGCCACAGAAGTTGGCACACATATTATAGGGACTGTAGCCCTCTCTTCCGGTAGCCTGCCGTCAGACAGTCTTACTGAAAGTGCGGCAGAGGATCTGTTTCTGATTATAAAGCCCTCTCTGTTCTTCCTCCCTACCGCGGAAGGTGAGCTCGCCTCCCCTCTCCTTTTCTCTCCCCCTCTGCCTCTTTTATTTTGAGACAGGGTACCTCTATATAGTCTAGGCTGGCCTTGAGTCCCCTATTTAGACCAGGCTGGTCTCAAACACACACAAAGATCCGCCTGCCTTTGCCTTCCAATGGTAGGATTAAGGGTGGGCAACCACCACAACCCCAGCCCATAGCATTTCTTGATATCACTTATGCAAAGCATAAGAAAAAAAATACAATATTGAGTGGTGGGTGGTTATCTTAATGAGCTTTCTCAGTCACATTTTGTTTCACCTCATATAAATTCCCCTATGTCTTTGATCCCTGAAGACCTCTCATTTGCTTATCTTAGTTTGTGTTAAAGCATTTACAAATTAGCTTAATATTCTTAACATTTAGAACTTCATATGCCTGTGTTTAGCTCCCAGACAGCCACGTTTTCATTTTCATTAGAAAAATCTAAAAAAAAAAAATTATCTTGAAAAAATCCCAGTTTCTAAATCTATAAAGTAACACATCTTATATCCACATTAAAAGGATGACTGACAGGTCCGTATTCAATGAGTAATAACATGGTACTGGACTTGTTCTGCTCTGCTCTCTCTCAAGTATATTCATGAAGAAGCCATTTTTGTATGCATACTTCTAGTGCATAGGTCACTTTATCATAGAATTCCACAAATTTTTACATGAACTTTCTTAGCAATAACCATACTTATTCACTTATATGTAAATACATAAATTATAGCAATTTGGTTTATTTTCCTAGATATCATCCTGACTGGCTTTGGATTCTAAAAACTGTTTTATGTGCAGAGTTAGATATTTAGAACCAAATCACACATAAATCTTGACATTTCTTCCTGTGCTGGTTTGCTCATGCTGCATTATGTGTATTGATATATCACTTGGTCATCCGGGGCAACTGGATGAAATGTCTTACTACTGGAATTGTAGTTCCTTCAGATAGGAAGATGGAAAAGCATACACAACACCGTCAAAACTTGAAACAAATGTTGACTAGTAGGAACAGATCCCATGATGAGGAAAAATAATGAAAAATTAAGAAGAATAAATTTGTAAGAGTTTGGTAAATCCAATCAATATATATTTTTTAAAAGGGTACTGGGTATCAACATGTCTACTTAAAGCTATATTCTTATATAGTACTTCATTTCCAACTGTCTCTATTCATATGTTGGTGCCCATAAATATTTCATATGTCTTGAATATCTTCTGACAAGGAAAAGTTGAAATTGCACAGCACAGATTTCAGAATAGAGTTTTCCTCTAGCATCATCGTTTAGTGGTCTCATCTTAAATTTAGTATACTTCATACTTGAATGTGCGGCATGAATGACTTCAGGGCAGAATCAGAAAAGTCACTTGCCTTTTCAAATCTGCAGAAACTTCTGTGGTGAACTGCTGAGGATATATGTGCAGAGCAGGATGGCACAGCCTCATCTTTTGAAGAGTTCCATTTGCCTACATGCCTTTTGCTTAGGAAAACTTTAGCCATTATTTTCTCCATTTAAAAATGTATTTTATTTGTGTTTTTTTTTGCGACTTGTATTTTATCTGAATCTTACATTTTAAATGTTTATGTCCTTTTTCTGTTTTACATAATCAAAATATTAATAAAATATATGTGCTATGACTGCTCAGTTAGTTCCACAATATTCTTTGAATATACTAAGTTTAAGAAAAGCAAATTTCTGTTAAGAGATATCAACAACAGCTTTTTAGAACTGACTTCTTTTGTGTAGTATTTGAAGAACCTTATTCTAGCTTGAAAGACCAGATTTAAGTCTGGCCCGACCACATCTCTCCTGTGCAATAGCAATAGAATCTTCCACAAATGATTCAAACTCTGACTTTGTTTCCCTAAATATTTAAAATGAGGATAATAATGCCTTCGTCACAGAGCTCTATAAGAATTAAATGACAAACTTGGCTTTTTAAATAGTGTTCCTTTGATCTGACTTTGTTTACTCCTGTTTTTAATGTGGTGGTAAAACCCGAAAAGAGGGAGAATACCATCTTGGATGTAAGGAGAAGTGGAATATTTTAAGCAATGTGCTGCAATTATGTAAGTAATGGAAGAAATGCAAGGAGGATATTGATGGCTTGCTTTTCCTCAGCAGAGCTGCATTAAACATAAAGGGGAGTCATTTTATTGAATAATAAAAGCCTGACAATCACTGTGATTGGCTGGCAGCCATTACTGCAGTGCAATTCTAAACAGCTTGTTTTTCAAAGTTCTTCTTGAATAACTCTCTAAACCCAGACATTGCCTGGCCTGATAAGGAGCTCCAAAACTCATCCTTAAAGTGAAGTTGCACACAGTTCATTAGAATTGACTTTTCTTTAGTGTATTTTGATCTGGGTATTCTTACGGAAAATGTTACAAACTCAGGTTTAAATAGCATAATTCATGAGACATGGAAGAAAAGAGCCATGTTTGAAGGGATCTACTAAAAAACAAAGAAACAAACAAACAAACAAACAAAAAAAAAACAAAAATGAAGATTCACATGATCTCAGCACAAC
Organism: Mastomys coucha; assembly: GCF_008632895.1. Classification (NCBI taxonomy): domain Eukaryota; kingdom Metazoa; phylum Chordata; class Mammalia; order Rodentia; family Muridae; genus Mastomys; species Mastomys coucha. The sequence goes on from NW_022196899.1 coordinate 8,608,618, forward strand.
CGACATTTGCTCTGAGTTATCCGGAGGAAAGCCAGTAGCTTCTCAACAGAACTTAAGACTCCTGAGGTTCTGGACTCCACTTTGATGCACCCATCTGTCTGTTAGTATTTCACATCCTGTCTGGGAAGTGTGTAGAATAAGTGAGTTTAGTGGGCAATTTTCCAAGGTAAATATTTAATGATTTTTCAGGACTGTTGTAAATATCTTTTATTTAAAATGAGGCTTAATACGCTATTTGATCAATGAATTTTGCCAGGAGTGTTGGAGAAGCATTTGCTGCTGGAGCTAGGCTTCATAAATGCGTTCTTAAATGTTGAAACTATCTAGGTTTCAGCATTTAAAATCTCTGTCCAGAGCAGATATTTTATCTTCAACAGGAACTATGTCAAGAGTGGCATAAAGATCAAAGTAGCAACATGAGAGATAAGAAACAGTATTTATTTTTATCATATAATACAGACGTGGCAACTAATTTTGTGCAATCCAGATTCAAAGCAATACGGAGAAATGGTTTTGATAGAACAGTGCATGAAAGATGAAGAAAAATTAATTCATTGCAGAGCCCAGAAAGCTGATTCTGCAACAGGCAGCAATAGAAGAATCCCAAAGCCGTCAGTGATTGGCTGATGGCATCTTTGTTCCAGGGACAGGCATCCCTCAGCAGATGCTTGGTGAACTCCCTGTTTCGCTTCCACCTTCCAAAGCACTGCTCAGCCGCCTGGCTTGTGGCTGATCTTTGGCAGCCTTCTAGTGAGTGGCGCACGTCTCCCCCTCTCGACCGTCGCCAGGTGCCTGCTGCCGGGCAAACACTCACACAATGGACTCACTTGTCTCCCTCGCTCCTCTCCTTGGACTCGCAGCCTGAGAAAACAACTTGCAGGAGTCAGAAGGACCCTGCTTCGAGCTTGGACTACAGAGCCTTCCAGAGTCAAAGCTGGTGTGCTCAAGGAGACAAAACAAACAATGCCTGGCCCAGGAAAGAATAAATTAGACGCGTTCATAACCCCGCCCAGCATCATGCAACAAGCAAACGAAAACCTGGGATGGGATTTTTTCCAAATAAAAGATTGAATTTTTTTTTTTTAAATCTTTCAAATGGGGAATACCCCGAGACAGCCAAAGGGATTGACGTTGGCTTTGCAGTGACAACG
>NW_022196899.1:8610597-8612033 GCF_008632895.1 Mastomys coucha
TTTCTTCCCACTTCTTTGATTACAGTTTGTATTTGGGAAAGCTGACGAGCATGGTCTTAAGCCTTTTCCTGAATCAAGTTTTCCTTAGCATGCGATGGTTCTCTAGACAAGGCGCTGTGTCTGGGAGTCCGCGGCAGTGGTGCTCTCTGTGAGCGGCTCCCAAGTCCAGCAAAATGTGCAACTGGTTTTATGGAAAAAGCGTTGTGAAGTATGGTGCCTATTTTTTTCCTTTGTAAAGATAAAAAAAAAAGCATGTTTCTAACTCTTTTTTACGTACTCTTTTTCCGATTACATTTTTGTGTAGGTGGGTTTTTCCAGCAGTGTTCACAAGTTTGTCGTCTTGCAATTCGATTCGCACCACTGAGCAAAGACATTAATTTTGCATTTTTATGACCTTTTTGGAAGCCTGTGAGAAATATTTCGTTTTTTCCCCTCCTGTTTTTTATATCAGTTGATAACATGAAACTTTTCTTGCAGCTAGTTAAAGGGGTTGTTTTTAAGCAATTGCTTTTTTTCCCTCCTTTACATTAACTATTACTTTTGCACATTTGACTTTTTTATTTAAAAAAAAACCCGAAATAATTTTATGATAGATATCCTGATATCTATATCTATATTATTCCTTCTTCCTCCTTCTCCCCTTCCCGTAAAATCAATTTTCAAATGATGGCAGTGGAAGGTTTTTCTGGAAAAAAAAAAATGAAGTGCGGTTTGGTTTCCTTGTCAACGGAGGATGAAGTGAACAGCACAGCAGCTCGCAGAGAGCAGGTACTTGGCCCCCTCGGTGGCGTTTCCCCGGGTGTGTGATGGCAACGTTGGCCAAGAAGTCCTGTGTGCGCGCGTGTGTGTGCGTGTGCGAGGGTGTGTGCGCGTGTGCGCGCCGGTTCCGGGCTGTGTCCAAGCCCGCAAAGGGGAAAGCCGTGCCGGGGAGCCAGAACCAAAGTGTTCTCCGGGGCGCGATGGTTTTGAAGATGCTGACACCTCCCTCCCCCGGTGGCGCCTAGCCTGGGGTGGCTGCAGGGGGAAACAAGAGCACGGCGGGCGGTCCGGCAAGTTGGCCTGAGCCACCCGCAGCGCCGGAAGCCGGGGTCCCTGGGGCGCTGACTGTGCGGTGATCCGGCTCTCCCGGGCGCGGGAGATGGAGGGTGAAGGGGCGGGGACCGCGGCCGCCCCGGGGCTGGCGGCTGGTCAGGCGGCCGGAGCTCGAGGTGTCTAGGATGGCAGCCGTCCCTGAGCGCCGCTCTCTCGCCTCCGCGACCCGCGGGAGGAGTGCAGTGGGTTCTTCCCAGCCGCCTCCGCTAGCTCCGGCGGCTTCACGTCTTCCTTGTTGTCTCCCTCATGCTTTCCCGGCGGCTTCTCCTTGGTTTTAAAACCTTTGCTGGTATCTTCCGAGAGAAGAGGGAATGGTCAGTTGTACTGGTGCATACTTGGGTTTG
>NW_022196899.1:8612043-8638675 GCF_008632895.1 Mastomys coucha
ACACTGAGGAGGGTGGCCACTGATGATAGTGCTGAGTGTCGAATGTTGTCTATAGTGTTTGAGTGCCCTGTTGCATGTCTCCATAAACCCAGCAGTACTTTTCAGAGATGCACTGACTGGCAATAAAAAAAAAATCTATTCTCTACTTTTCACAGTAACAGAATCTGTGGGAGAATTTAGTTCCCAAATAAGTATAGAAAAGGTATAGAATGAATCCAAATATCTGGAGAGGAACTACTATTCGATCGAGTAGGTTGATTCTGAATCTTTCATTTTCTTTTCCAACCTTAAATGAGTTCACTGTTAAATTTCTCACATACAGTGGGTTCTGATAAAATAAACTGGAATTATATTGTTTTGCCTTATTACGTTTTTTTTCCCCTAGATTATCTAAACAAATTAAAAACTAAACTTTGGAAAACAAGGACCTACAGCAAAAGGATGAATAACTTATTTTATAGATTTTTCCAACGGCATGTTTTATTGAATTTCTATGTGTGCAGCTTGTGACGTGAAAAGTTTGGTGTTTGGTGTTGTACGCTTTGTGGTGGAATAATGAGGGAAGACGCTAAGGGACGTCTTGCAATGCAATATCGAGGAAGTTAAACATTCTACCTGTACCACGCCTGTATAACTCTCAGATCCTTGCAAGTTGCATACATATGAGGCTGTTCATTCATTCATTCTTTTGTAGCCTTGGCAACTTCTCAATAAGAAGTATCATTGCATTTTTTGAGTGAGAAGATTGTTTTACTCTCTCTAAACACCAGTCTATTGCTTGATGTGCACAGTTTTAAAATCGAAGCTTATATTATAACCCGAAACAAAAAATATGAGATTTCTTATTTTGTCCTGTGAGCTCATAGCTCAAATATGGATTTTCCTATGGATCAGACAGCAAACAAAATACTTATCAAAGTCATCATTTACAGTATACTGTGTTCTTTGCTTTACATGTATAGAAATGTTCATTTAAAATGATGTGTGCAAATAATACTTTATATAGGTCATAGGCTGATGAAACTTTTAGTTCTTTGAAAATCAAATCAAAACGAGAAGAGGCAGAGCAAGGGAGAAAGAAATAACCCCTGTGAGTAACCCTGGCTGTCCATTAGCAGGCTGGTTTTGACCCAACCTCAGCGGACCCTCTCCTGAGACTGGCCCTACTAATTTGCAGTTCTGTGTGGTTTCCACATGAGGCTGAAATCAGAGATGTCATCTGAAGAGAAGCAAGTTTCCAGTGGGATCCTCTACATAGAGACCATGGCTTTTGTGTTCATTTTATTTTATTTTACATTTATTTTACATTTCTAATCTGTGACTTCCAAATCATTCCAATCCATATCTCCACTCACTGAGCCAGGAACAGTGAAGCTTCCAACACTGATCGCCTCTTGTGAAGCTTTGGGGTTTGAAACTGTGGAAGGTAATGTACTAAAGTTGGCACCGCCTACTGGTTTCTTATGGGAAAATACATACTTTATTCATTGATCCAGCTTCCCAAACAGACTTCTCATCAACTTAATCATCCTTTTTTTTTTTCTTACTGGTTATTTTGTACTAGCTTTTTAAGAGAATGAATTTAATTTGCCAGTTAAAAGGACAGGGAATAACTGGCTGCTGAACTACAAACTAACCTCTACTATTTTAAAAAGTTGTGAAGTTTTCACAAAGCTAAAACTACTTGTTAAATTTCCTAGAATGTTTCTCTGTAATATAAACTCTTAGCATTCCTAAAGATACTGGATTAATGAATTTATAGTTTCTTTTAACTGCAAACATTTGCAGAGAAACAAAATCTTATTTGGAGTTCTGTCTTGTGTGTGTGGTTTATCCAAATATATTTAAAATAAGTTTTCATTCTTAACATAATTTTCAATAAAATTTATCTTTATGCTTAAAGAGTCAGGTTGGTCATTTGTTTTTTTCTGCCCTGAGATTGTGTCAACTTACTTACTTTATATTGGTGTTATAGATGAGGTGAAAAAGTTTTAAGCACTCTAGATTTATTCAGTAATATATTTAACTACAGAAGGTGTCTTACTATGCTGGAAAGTGATGTCTTAATTTTTATGAAAAACTAGTTATTCAAACAGACTATTTAAATATAAATTCTCATATCTTAATTGAAAATGACAATATAGAAGAAATACAAGAATAATTTTAACTATCATAAATTTGTATTTTCTCAGCCCAATGAAACATACTTCTTTTTTTTTTTTTTAAAGTACTTTGTTGTATTTTGTAGACATTTTGGCTGCCTTTGTGTCTGTTCATTGTGTGAAGGCCCGGTACCCATGGAGGCCAGTAGCAGGTGTCAGGTCCACTAGCACTGGAATTAAAGACTTTTGTAAACGACAATGTAGGTGCTGAGAATCGAACCTGGGCCATTTCTCTAGCCTCTGCCTATGAATTTCTTAAGTAAAACAGTTATGCTTTGAATAAGAGAGTCAAAGGCATATGATATCCTTGTGGTTTGAGAGGTTTCCACTGAGTGGGATGTGGGCACGCTTTGGTAACTGTTATTGTAAGTCATTAGGTTGTGCATCAAATCAAAGAGACTTGAAGTCTTCTAAAGCTATGTTATGCAGGTAGAATACAAGTGGGATGGATATTTAAAATTATTTACACAATGATAAGGATTTCTAGAGTTTATTGTAGAACAAGAATTTCTGTCTCAAAATGAGTTTGTTTACCAGCATTGCTGGTTATGACTCTTATTCATGACCATAAACAAGTACAAACTATCCTGTGACATACTCGGGGATCGCTGACTAGTTTCTTCCCATTGATTATGGGGCTCTAGAAAGTAAGAAAGAGGTGAGCTTACAAAATACCTTCACTGATTGCCCATAACTGTTATTAACATCTCATTTTTGTTTTTAAATCAGTTTTTTCCCATTTAACTATACAAAATGATTTTAGATTTTCATACTTTATCATGGTTTTTTGATTTAATATGTTTTGGGTACTTGACATCAATGATAGAATCTTTCCCAGTAGGGCCAGTGAAATAGTTGGTTTCATTGTATCACAAACACAAAGAAAATAATCACTGAGAAGAATCTTGCAGCAGGGGATGCAGTACTACCTCTGTACCTAGTTACAGCCTCAGCACCTGGGGTCTCAACACCTCAGCTACAGACTTCCACTTATTACAAAATTTCATTTGCATAAGACATAGATTTAATTCAGTTATTGTCAGCTTTTGTTAGATACACAATATTGGTGAATTTTTTGTCTTTGTTTTGTTAGACTTACGCTAAGCACTAAATTTGTATTTAAGAAAATTGACTTTGTACTTTCTAGTTATTTCAGAAATTTAAAAATCTTTGTCTGCACTGGATTGTCTTCATGTTTTTCTGATACTTATTCAATTAATTTCCTTTTTGTTCTCTGTTACTGGAACAGAGACGGAAGTGGCAGAATTTTGTTGAGGATGAATGTCCTCTGGCATGTCCTTGGAGACTCCACACCTGGAGTGGTGACTGCAAGATTTATTTCTTACCATGTTTAAATGTACACTGAAAGGGAAATTATAAAGGACGTGGAAACACTCTCTTGATTTCTGATTTCCTGAAATGGGGAATAGATGCCTCACTAAGCACAATTATAATAGTGAAAAAATAAAGAGTTCATATGCAGGTTATATTTTTGGTAAAATATAATTAAACTCACTAGTTAATATTATTTTTGTTAGGACTAAAGTAGTTGATTTTTTTCCCTCAATTTTACACTGAAAATTAATTGTACGTATATGTACTGTGTGTTTGTAGCTAAGATGTAAAATGTTTATGTAAATTTTGATAACTATATGGTATATATAATATGTTACATATTATATTTTATACATTTTATATATATGCACAACATATTCCTGGGGAGTCTGGAAATTTTGTTAGTCAGGGATAGAGAAAGGCTATTGGTTTCATATTTGATGTCAAAGACAAAGAAATGGAAGAGAACTATAATTTATTTTTTAAAAATTTATTAGCTTATATTAATAATACATATAACAACACACATTATGACATATTCATACATGTACATAATATATTTCAATTGTATTCAGCCCAATTCCTTTGTCCCCTCCTTTTGTTAATCTCCTTCCTCTTCTGTGTGTGTCTGTGTGTATGTGTGTGTGTGTGTGTAGGTGTGTGTGTATGTGTGTGTGTGTGTTGTGTGTGTATGTGTGTGTATGTGTGTGTGTGTATGTGTGTGTGTATGTGTGTGTGTGTGTATGTGTGTGTGTATGTGTGTGTGTATGTGTGTGTGTATGTGTATGTGTGTGTGTGTGTGTGTGTGTGTGTGTGTGTGTGTGTGTGTTTGTCCCAATGAAGCTCATCAGGTTGTTAATAGAAAGACAGTAATAGCTTATTTACAGGAATGACTTACCACTGACTTACCAATAGAGATAGTTTCTATCCATCCCAATAACCACAATATGAACACATGAGGAACCCTTGGAAGACAGAGTGTAGGTAGTCCCAATCGTGTGCAGACCTTAGGCATGTAATCACCACTGCTGAGTTAAAGTCTACAGCCGTGTTATAGCTGGAAGTCAGTGCTATTACAGATCTCCCTTCCCTCAGCTCTTACCTCTAGCTGCCCTTCTGTGATGTTCCCTATACTTGGAAGGGCTTGTAGAGATGCTATGAATGCATCATTTACCGATGGACAATCAACAGTCGTTTATTTGTACTTTGACCAGTTATGAGTCTCTGTAGTCCCTACTGGCCACTGGGGCAAACAAACAAACAAAAAGCCACCAACAAGCACTAGCAAGACCTCTGACTAAATATGATAGCATTGCTATCATGAGTAAAAATGCATTTATCAAGAAGGGTATTGGACAGGCATATCATGCCCACTTAATTAATAAGCAACAGAGGATGCTTTCCCACTGGGGCCTGCGACCCCACTAGGCAGAAGGCTTTGCCCGTATTGACAGTAACTCCAATCAGAATGTGAACATCTCCATAACAGATTTGGCATCATCATACTGGTGGGTTCCATTTGGCTGATTGGATACTATTTCTGTGTACAGTGTTCAGCATTGACTAATGCGTGACAGTTTCCTCCAGCAGGTGCTATAGCACCTCAGGCACTGTGAAGCCTACCCAGAGGGGACAGACTTCTAGCATGATGTTGTGCAACATGACTGCCCATCTACTTGTTCCCCTACCTAGTAGTAGGAAGTCCGTCCCTGTTTTACATGTTAAAGTAAGGTAACATTGAAAGATAAACAGACTTCCAGAGTTCCTAGGGCTGTTGAAGGGTGAAGGAATATGTGGGAAGTCTGAATGACATCTCCTGGCTCACCTCTTGCATACATGTGCATTGTGTGTAGATGAGATTTTTGAGTTGCATTGCTCTTCCAAGTATAAAATACCTTCTATGTGTTTGCTCTTCATACATTACAGAGACTATAGTTTGGTAAGTTTTTATTACTGTGTATCTGTCATTAGGGAGAACTTAAGCTGGAAATAACACTAAGTATCACTTGGAGAATTCCTAAAGAATCTCACTAACGTACTGTGTTAGCACATTTGTGCAAGACTCTTTAAGCACAGACAAATGCAGGGAAACTGATCAGCTATTATAAATTGTCATCTGATACTGTGATGAAGTAGACTGGTCTTTGTCTATAGTTGCTTGGTAGAGCCCTGTGAAAAACACTCAGTATTTGTTTACTAGGCATGTGTGAATGTGGAGAGCTTGGGTATGTAATTATAGCTGCCGAGTCCAAGTCTACAGCGCTGTGAATCTCTTTCCTCCAAACTCTGTTGGGATGAAATGGGAAAATGAGGCTTTTGGACAACGTAACCAAACAGGCTGTTCTTGTCATCGCAATACAAAACTATAAATACAGGTGTTGTCTCTGTCTGCCAACATCTCATTATCAACCTCATCTTTATCTTTGATTTTTCAGTTACACCTCTTTGAATGTGACAATTTTTTTAACTCACTTTATCCATTTGTTAATACTGTAAAACACACACAACTGCAAAAAGTTATTTTAAGATGGCGTGTTTAAGTGGTGCTGCAGATGTGTGAAAACCTTCTATTATGGAAGAGTTTCCTTGGTGCTTAGGAAAGAGGATATTCTTAGGAAAGCAGAATGAGGGCAGAGTGAATGAAGAAGGAATGGACCTAGGTGTTTTTCAATACCATGTACATGTCCACAGTGAGTAGTTTAAAAGCCAAGGAGAACTAAGGGTTAAAATCTCCCATCCGATGTTGGAGTATGGATACCTTGAAAGTTGGTGTTAGAAAACAACAGCTGAGATGGTATATAAAAGAGGTAGGTCCTTGTACACTTGAAGCTCAGAGACTGCTTGTTGATTTGTACACCACACTAGTTTGAAGTCCCAGCATTAACATAAGAAGAAATAACCAATGTGCAACTGAAAGTGAGAATATTCAGTGGCAGAAGCAGATATTACAAAACTGCCTATGAGGAGGAGGTAGACAGAAAGCGGCATATATTTGGTTAATACCTATATTTTTTTTTACTATGATGCACAAGGGAATGGTACAATGTAGAAAACAAAATGCTATTGAAAAGTGTGTGTGTGTGTTTGTGTGTGTGTATGTGTGTGTGTGTGCGAGTGGTTATGTGTGCACATGTGGTTAGGTGTACTCAATAGAAATAAAGTATGGACACAAAGAAATGCAAGAACTGAAGAAGTAGATTTCCTTGCATCTGTGGTTAAAATCACTTAATTTTAAAACATAAATAAATGAGAAAGAATAGAATTGGACAAGTGAATGAGATATTGATCCTACTGGATATGGTGCGGTAACACCTTAAAGAGGTGTATTTCAAAAATTCTATTGAGTATGTGTATATGTGTATATTTTACGTATGTAACAAACTTCCAAGGAAGAGCAGTGCAATATTTCATGGAAATATAAAAGTAATTTTTACATGTATTAAAAACAAACCAAAACAAAAAAACAAAAAACAAAAAAAACAAAAACAAAAACAAGTACACTATTCCAAGAAAGAAAGAAACAAAGAAAGGGATACTCTCTAAGTATTACAGTGCATTGTAACAAAGAAAGGGATAATCCCTAAGTACACGGTGAAGCTTTGGAGACATGTGTCATACTTCTGTTATCTACGTCTAGTGACAAAGCTTAAAGGTCCCATGCTTCAAGCATATTGGACACATCTCCTAATATATCAGGGCTTATGGATAACAGTCCTCGGCTAAGAAGCCCAGCGTTGGTAGAGAAATCTCTTGATACCTAATCTAGGATGTCTCATACTGGAAAGCAACAGACATGCTCAAAGGTAAGTAAGTTGTATCCGTGGAAACATGAAGTCATTTGAAGGACATTGCAGGCGCCAAATTGCGATTAATTTCTGTATTAAGCACAACTATAGTGAATAGCAAAACAGCAAATAAATTAAAATATGTGAATGCACAGTGTTATGATAAAATTATATTAAAAGGCAACTCTAGCAATTACTGAGTCATTTAATGGCTTACCTTTTTGGATGAACCCATCCTCCTTCATGAAAGACAGAGTTCCTTGATAACATTAGTTACGCACACTATCTACATAAAGCCCACACTGTGGGCTGCATAGCTCTCAGGAGCTTTCTTGATGGGATTAGTGTATAGGCATAGTGTTTCTAGAGAAAGTCTTCCCATTCCAATGTTAATTAATCTGTCTTCTCTGATATTTGAATACACAATGTTAAGTCAAGATTAACGAGAACCTCTCTGAGAACTTAGCCAAATACACCTTTGTATCACTTGTAGTCAACAAAAATGCCGATAACTAGAGGTGTCAGGTAAGCACGTGAGATCCGCAGAGTGGAATTATGTGAAACAAAGACATGGGTTTATTCCGGTGCCCAAAGTCCTGTGGAATGGCACTAATAAGACTGGACGGGACAAGGAGGCAAGAACGACTCTGACAGGAATGGAGCAGGAAGCATAAGATTTGACAATTGGAGGTTCACAATGAAATGGCTAGAGATTCAGAGGAGAATTTTGTGCATCTAGATTTGTAATGAAATATATATATATATGTATGTATATATATATATATATATATATATATATATATATATATATATAAAACAATGAGCACTCTTTAGAGAGTGGTGAGGCTTAAAGGTAGCTAAGAAGGAGACAACAGATGATATATTGAGTTACTGTGAACCTCAGTGTAAAAGATATTTTTAAAAAATATCATGATAGAATAAAAGGGAAACCTAAAGGAAAACTAACAGTGCATAAAAAGCACCAACAAAATTTAAGTTTATAATCTGTAACACTTAAGTTTTTTTTTCATTTGTGACTTTTGGGGTTTTTATTTTTCTTTACATTTTGAAGAAAGGAGTGTCATCCGATATATATATATATATATATATATACATATATATATATATATATATATGTATATACATATATATATATATATATGTCTTCATCTTATGTCTGTATAGTGTTCTGTAATCCAGAAATAGATTTTATCATAGGATGTGGAAATGTAGTCAGTCACTTATAAAGAGGTCATTTTCCCGAACCAGAAAGACTAAAGGTGTACTGCAATTAAATACACTCAATATAAAAACAAAAATTCCAAAAACATAAAAATAATTTAGATGAAAATGCACAGCATATTTGCTAATGCATTCCATCCTGTGGTTCACACATTAGTTTTAGTCTCAAGTCTTGGTTCCAAAAGAAATGGGTACTCTTTGTCCTGTTGCTGCTCCAGTTCCATCCTGTCAATGTATTGACGGACAGTCTGAACCACCAGGAAAGAAGACACTTAGATATCTTGTTCCTGGGTGTTTTAGCCTAATCCTGGTGTAGGAGAGGACTGGGGATCAAATGGGTAACTTGTAAAAATGTCTCAGAACGACAAAGTTGCTTCATAAGATCTGAACCCAAAATGGAGTGGCTTCTCTTAGGAGTCAGAAGAGAAGAGATACTTTGGTTTAGACAAGGATTAGTGACATTTCTCTAACACAGTTTACCTGCGCCCATAGTTAGTTGTCTCACATGAACTTTCTACATAGAGCACACAGTTAAGAATGCACAGTGCTGTCACTAGGACTAAAAATGACCCTGCTTTTTAGAGTCCCGGATACTTTTTCGATGTGGTCACAGTATTTCTCATGTAGTATTTACTCAGGAAGTTTTTTGTTTGTTTTGTTTTGTTTTGTTTTGATTTGGGAGGGGGATGTTTTGGTTTGGTTTTTATAGCCAAGGCAGTGGAATTGGGTAGAGTCTGTTTTTAAAAGTTGCAAAATGTAACAAAGTCTAGCCCACCTTCCTTGGGAACTTAAGTGGGAAGTCATGAGAAAGTCCGTAAAGCTGATGGTTAAACATAATCACAGCATAGCTCTTCAGATTGTTACGAGCATGGCATAGTTGGAGTACAAGTGCCTTTCTGCTACAGCCGCTTACTATGTTTCTTGTAGACAGGTATGTGTGTGCATTCCATAAAATGCCTGTGGAGGTCAGGGGCGAACTTTAGAGAGTCAGTTATCTTGTCCACCCTTGCCAGGGATCAAACTCCAGCCGCTAGGCTTTCCCAGCCCCCTGTTTTAGCCACCCCCAGGGCTCATGTTTCCCTTATGAGGTATTCTAGAGTCTGAACACAGGAACTATACAGTCATGAACAAGAGGCACATTAGAGGGCTGAGGACCAGGAGAAAACATTAATATTTTTCAGTCACTAACGAGAATAAATTGTGGAGCAAAAAAGGCAACAGTGGAATTATGATGAAAAGGCATTCAGTAAAGTATTACAATATTTATCATTTTCTTTCTTTCACATGCATTTTATGCTTTAATACATAGTCTGAGGTTCAAAAAGAGATTTTTGTAGCGTATTTCGAATACTCAAAATTTAAAGTTCTGAATCTAAACATATATGTGGGAAAAAATAAATGAAACTAGTTTAGGTAAGAAATACTTCTTCATCTTTTTAATATGTTTGCCAGTTTAACTATGCTATTTTTATTATATAGTTATTTAAATTGGATTAATGAAGCCTAGCATTAATATATATTCAGTTTTATTTTACTTTAGAACACCATCTATTACATTTGTGATCTTTTTATTTTAGAATTTCTTGATGTCTCTTACAGTCTACAGTTCCAAGACTTGAAAGTAGTGCAATTCTAAGATGAGAATGAGAAGAAGAAAAAAAGAGTAATTAGGGGAACTGAAGCAAGCACACTATCAGGACATGAGTTCTAGGGTCCAACAGTACAGTACAGAGAACATCTGTAACAGAGCAGGCCTCCAGATCTGAAGTGTCCTAGACATGATAAATAAGTCAAGTGAAATAGATGGATCTAATTTCTGTGTTCTATCTAACCCAATTAACCCAATGAATCAGTATATCATCATTACAAAATCACTTTAAACATGCCCTGTCCTTTTTGTTCTGTCTTTGAAATCCAGTTTTATTAATATGCATTTGAAGTGCAGAAGTACACATGGTTTACATGTGCACACTTCTCACGAAGTCCAGGGCTCAGGTCTTAGAAAAATCAGGACTATGTCATGATTTTAAACTCTTTTCGACATCTTATTCATTTTCAGAGCATAGCCAAGATAGATTTTTAAAATACTTTCTGATTGTTTCAATTTAAACTTTCACTTTTTATTAGGAATATAAATTAAAATCCATTCAAACACATTCTGTACTAAGAAGTAATCCCAAAATGTGGTCAGTTGACCAAGAAATATCAAATTTACATTAATAGTTATTAAGCTTTAGAAGCAAGGTAACCACTTTACCAAATATGCCTTTTTTCAATCAATTCGTTCACAGTTTGATTCTACAGGTAAAGAGATGGTGCTATTTCCAGGAACGGACATCTTCATAGGGGCTTCTCTCTTAGCACATGTCCCTGACACTTAACCGTTTTGGTGAGAACTGTTCAGGGTCCTGCAGAATGTAGAAAGACCTAGACCCAAGCTTTACCTCCAGGAAGACCAACCTCATTTCAGGCAGCTTTAATCATATGGCAACTTTTAAAATGTAAGTTACATTAATTTTACAAAGAGAATTTTACTTTTATCTATTTTTGGTACTGTCTATAAATTTCCCTTAATTGAAAGTGTTCTGAGGATACATAAATATGAAAATCAATACCTGTGAGAGGTTTTGGCCAAGAATATCAACTATTTGCAAGTTTATCCTAAATTAATTTTATTGCTTAATTGAAATGCAGCTGTTTCAACATTTGCCAATTAAAATATACAAGAATTTTTAACTTAGATAAATTAAACCTCATACAAAACGGGATTGATTTCGCTTCTTAACAAAATATTTTTCATGTAAAATTGTACACATGTCCTAATTAAGAAAATTAAGGTTCAAACAAAATAGTGTTGATATATTGTGTTCTTAAGACATCCCATCCTACTGGTAAGGTCTTTGAGAATTTTTTTGTGGTTTGTGGGTATAAAATGTAAGGATTAAAATTCTACTTTTGAAAAGAGTATGGGGTAACAGGTATTTTGATGATATTGATCAATCATTTACTTATGGGATTTCTCAACTTCGAAACAGTGAGTACAGTATTTATACGAGTTGTAAAATATAGTGCTTTCATATCACTCTATAGCTCTATAATGTGTTTATCCAATAATTTTTAAGTTTTTCACCATTCTAGGTTGTGTGATACTGTGTAATATAGGAGAATGAATATCATAGTGTAGAAAGGTCAAATAGTCTTGTATATCTAAGTAGAAATAAAATTGCAGGATAAAATTGAACCTTATTTGCTATTAATTCTGAGTATTAATTTGTCTTTGTAATTTCAACGACAACTATGACCCATCATGCAGCAAATATAGCCAAACAGCACTTCAAGGTAATATGTAAAATGAAGTGCCTTAAGTCTGTAAAATATTAAATAAATTCTGTTTTGAAATTAAAGTGACTTAGTGTCTGTGGATTAAAAACTCTTGATGGAACAAGAGTTTAATAAGAGAATATTGGTATTAGATTTCAGTCAGTCATATCCAGTTGTTTCATTATTCTAAAATAAACTTCAGTGGGTACCCACTGCCCAACCTTTTGAGGCATGAAGACTAACTTCCCTCGTGAGGGTAACTGTGTCTGGAAGGGTGTGTTTGGGAATCGCTTGCTTTTGTGCGATGCTAGCACATTAGTACTTAGGCGACTTGAGTTCCAGTTACATTTGTAGTTCTCAATTTTAGGGCCCATTTATTTAATGTTGTTGTTCTCTGTCTTTGAAATATCTTTGACACATATTAAATTAAAGTAACTTTAACAAGATAGGTTTTGGATACTCATAGACAGGAGGATTTTAATGCTTGCACACCATTGTGGCTCCATATTCTCTTTGTTATTTTGAAAAAAATATGTGTAGTGTTGTTCTTATTTTCGGGAGTGATATTTACTACCTTTGGACACTCATACTCAGTTTCGAAAGTTGTATTTATTTTATGTGTACATATGTGTGCGTGAGTGTATGTGTGTGCCATCTGTGTGCAGGAGTGCACAGAGGTCAGAGATGCCTTGGATCCTGGAACTAGGTGGTTATAAAGACTTATAAACTGCCATGTGGATGTTGGGAACTGAAACCTGTTTTTTTTTTTCCCCTGAAAGAATTAAGTTTTCGGAATCTCTGAACAGTCCCTCCAGCCCTTCATGTACACTTTTAATTTGTATGAATTCTCACATTTGCTCATGTATTCACACATAGGCCTAGAGCCCAGCAAACATTCATGAAAGATTTTGCTTTATTATTTGGCCCTGTTAGAAAAAGTCTGGTTTGTTGGTCTTAGACATTATTTAAGTTCTATATAATGCCATAGTACTCTGTAAATATGTAATACAGAAAAATGTTTTCAGAAGCAAGTTTACATGTATTTAGGATGATTTCAGAACCAAGACAGCAGGATTGATGCTTTTTAGCCATATTTTGTCTGATAATTCCAGACCTGACATTTTAACCTTTTTTCTATCTTATGAGATGGCATTTTGTATTCTAGCTTGGGTTTGCACTGAAAATTCTATGTAGCCTATAAACAATTTAGCTAAAAAGTTGTTAAACCTCTCTTTAAGCCCTAGATTAATTTGCTACCACAATGTTTTAATAATAGGTTTTTAGAATAAATACTTCTTTTTAAGTAATGTCTAATGCACAGGCGCAGTGTTCCTCTAGCATGTAGTAAAAGCTGATTAAGAAGAGAGTGGGGGTTCAATGGTGGCGTAGTTGTGAATTAGTCATTTTCAGCACCACAACAAATGCTGGCTAGCTGAGAAGCAGAACAGATGGACGTGAGAAGTATGCTTAGAGCACGTTCCTTTTGTCACGCAGGTGGCTTGAGTTTCGACCCTACCTCAAGAACAGTGGCTTGTGCTCTAAATCCTTGACAACCATTTGGTGTAGTTTTCTTTTCTATCTGTGGGGTGAATAATCATGAAATTCCACAAAAATACTCAGAGAAATGGTAATTGTTCTAGGAGATTATTCTCCATGAATCCTAAGGGAACCTTCCAAACACTGCGCTGTGGCTTCCTCATGCGTTAAAGAGGAGGTTTCTTCACCATGTTGTTTATGCTCAGAGTAAACACTGTGCATGCTATAGGTTTTCCTGCTGTCTCCAGTTTCTTTCTAAAGCTAATATGAGTAGTAAAGCTAATATGAGTATTAATATAATAATTTTTAAAACTAATTCATTCTTAAAACATAATTTCAGTAATCAAAGACTTTAATAATACTAAAAATAGTTGTAAAATAACATGTAGCTTTTATATGAATTCTTCCTGTGGGCAGAGCCCACACAACGTGTTTGCTGATATTTTCTCAGAGTTTTCCTGACCCACTAGACTCTCTGATCTCATCCTGTATGTGAGGTTAACTAGGATTGGATTACTTATAAAAACTTCTCTTCCATTTCCACTGACATCCTTTATGCCTCATAAAACACATGTTGATACTTCCAAATGTCTTCAAATTTATTAGTGGCAGCTAATGTTTTCAAAATACAATTTGAGAACATTTGCTGCCTGGAGTCAGCTGGTTAACGTGATAAAATGTGGGCCTCCAGAACCTGCCCCTCCTAGAGCTTCTGTCCTTAGAGTCGTAGTATGAGATAAACCAGTCAGGATGAGGATGGGCATGGACGGCTTGAAGCCATTTTCTCACTGGTGGATCTGTGATTGGTTCTGGTTTGAATGGGAAAGTAAGCCCAAAACGATTATATCCTTCAGATATTTCCCAGTCCACTCCTACTCCTGGACAGAGTAACTACAGGAGATGTTTCAGTGATGCCTCACTTACAATGAAGTACCTAATCTGCAGGAATAAGGTCCCTGGACAGAATGAAGGTACAGGCCTTGTGGAATAGAGCAAAGGTTCACTAAAGCGGTGGTTCTCTAGAGAAATAAGAAAAATGAAGGGGATTCCCTAATTTAAGTTCGTCTCTGGGTTTCTGACTTTTAGAACCTGGTCTGAGAAGCATTTAGAATCAGGAGATTATGAGTTTTAATCAGTTCACCGAGTAAATACCCACTAACGCCACCTTTGCAGGAATCACAGCAACAACAAGGATGTAGACCACACACTGACCTTCTGGGCCGATTTGAAGGAACACTGGCGGGTTTCAGTGTTCTCAGGCTCCTCCAGTGTTCGCAGATGACTCCAGCTTGCTCATGTCTTAAGCCTGGTTTTCTTCTAGGCTCATGTAGTCCTGGGATGTCACTCTCTTTTGAGAGTTGGCTATTAGGATGAGAGCCTCTCTGTGAGACTCCTTTGAAGGCTGATGCCTAACTGCAATCATATTTTGAAGTACTGGTGATTATGGCTTCAGCATACAACTTTTGGTGGATACAATTCAGTAATTAGCAACAAGTTTACTAAGCAGTTTGGGACGTTCTCTGGGGATAGATTGGTCTAGGTTTTCATGTTGAGCTGTGTGTGTGTGTGTGTGTGTGTGTGTGTCCTCTGACATATTGTGCCCACCTCCAACTTAGTACTTAAATAAGGACAACCTCATGTGAATAGCTGAGAAAGTATTCTCTACCCATTTGATCAGAAGCTGTTCACATTAAGAGAGCACTTTTTGTTTTAGAAAATGTAATTATTTCATCAAGTCTGTGTACATGAGATCCTGAAAAAAAGAGAGTTCAGTGAGAGCATATGATTAAGGACTGGATTAATGGAAAAAGTAAATTTAATTAGAGAATAAAGAATAATATGAATTCAGGATTTTAGATGAGGAGTTGAAGGTGTCAGGAAGAAGAACAAATGCATTTGCTTTGGGAAAGGAATATGGTCTTCAGAACTATCTGGCAGAAGATTCATAGTAGCATAGGTAAAATGGAAATATGTGGAAATAAGGGCCTGAAGGAAGGAAAGTTCTTGTGGCATTGTGTTTAATCACGAGTCACACTGAAGTTAGTGACTCAAAGTAAGGAAAACCATCAAGGAAACTGGGGGTTATGTAACGGCAAGAACACTGGGGGAGAGGACCATAGTGAGGAAACCTTTCTCGTGTGGAAAGACTGTTCAGTGACGATATCCTGCTCTGCTTCATGGTACTTAAAGAGGGACACCTCATATGACTTCTTGGGCATTCAGTCATTCAGCTGTCCAGGTTAAGAGAACACTTTTCTTATTAGACACTGCTTAAATCACACTGAGAAGGGGAAATAGAATAGATATCTAAGGTGGATGCAGAGAACTGGATGGGAGAGGGGGTGGGGAGAGGAAGAGGAGGGATCAAGTGTGTTGAAGGAGACAAGAGAGAGAAGTGTAACTAGTGGGTGATCAGTTTCTCTGGGAAGAGCTAGACAATCTTACAAATATATACAGAAATCCTTAATGGTCCTACTCATCACTGTGGAGTGGTCAACTAAAACCACAAAGACACCTCAGAGGATTTTGATTACAAAATGACACTATGGATTTAAAGGCAAGTGGGGAGAGGTATATGGGAGGGTTGGAGGGTTAGAAAGAGACAGAGAAATATTATAATTAAATTATAATCTCAATTCCAGAGGTGGCAAATGCTAGTGAAAAAATATATACAAAAGAATATTTGCCCACATTAATGGAAGATATGGTAAAGTCACTGTAGAATGCAAAATGGGGAAGACTGAAATATTAAAAATAGTACTATCATGATATCCATCAATCTTTCTTGGAAGTTTATAATATCATCCAGTAATTCCATTTCTAGGTATATTTTTCAGAGGAAATCATTGTGTTAAATGGGTATGTACACTTTCATTTCTATTAAAGCATTATCAAGAATAACAAAGATATGTAAGTAATCTAAGTGTTCAATAATGAACAAAATTAGTGTAGGAAATGTTGGTGAAAGAATAAGTATACACACACATACACACACACACACACACACACACACACACACACACACACACACACAGGACATTACATTAAGCAGAGTAAGTCAAGCACAGAAAATAAATACTCCATAGTCTCCTTTAGTGTTAGCCAATAGCATGGTTGGCTACCAGGTACTGAAGAGTTAGCATCAAGAGGACACAGTTCTATTCTGCGGGGTTAGTGAGATCTGGAGAGCTAATGTGTAGATTGGTAGCCACCCAGGTAACACAGTGTGCTGTCATACTGAAATTGCAAAGACATTAGAATGTAAATACTCTCAGCTTTCTAAAATGGTAACTCTGAAGTTTATCATATGTTAATTAGCTTGAGTATGGCAACTGTTTCACAGTGTGTGTCAAAACATTATATTGCATACTTATGAATACATGTAATTACTTTGAGACCGCTATCCTTTAGTATCAGTGGGACTGTGGGAAGCAAAAGCCTATGAAGATAGAATCCAGTTTTGCTATTTGAAGAGTTTATAAAAACATCTAACTTATTGCAGTGTTAGTAGGACGGAGGATTTTAAGTTCCAAATTCACATTCACAGCTGTCAAGTACAGATCAAAGATGTAGTTCTCTGGGTAACAATTCACATTTTTTTATGCCGTCTTTCACATGAATCTCATGATACTCTTTAAGTAAAGCTGATGACCGACTCCTTGTATGTAGTTCTTTTCGTAAAAATATTTGATTGAGAAACCAATGATAGCAAATTTTGCATTAGAAATTGTTATGACCACCAGAAAGCAAATTTAAGAGTGTTGAATGACTTTTCAATGTACTTAGTAAATACTAATTAAAGTACAGGGTTGTCTTTGTAGTTATAAACGTCAAATGTTAGAAATGTTATAAGGAATTGCCATTTCCTCCCAAAGTAAAATTGGCTTTATATCTTTTATGGTATATTCCAAGAAATACTTTACTGATATCTACATAGTATTGTCCATATAGTACAAACATCGTAAATTGGCAGATGTTTGGGAAGTTTTAGTGAACTTCTTGAAAGACTCAAACTGAACATGTCCTTAGCTAGTTGGTCAAAAATCTACCTGTGGGGTGATTCTCAGGTCATTGAAGTCACTATCACATGAGAAATAGTCTACAGTAAAATGTGACACAGTCGAGTCAGCACGGTAGAGTAAAGTTAGCGTTGTGGAGTGGAGTTAGCAATGTGGAGTGGAGCTAGCCTTGTGGAGTGGAGTTAGCAATGTGGAGTGGAGCTCGCATTGTGGAGTGGAGTTAGCACTGTAGAGTGGAGTTAGCATTGTGGAGTGGAGCTAGCAATGTGGAGTGGAGCTCGCATTGTGGAGTGGAGTTAGCATTGTGGAGTGGAGTTAGCATTGTGGAATAGAGTTAGCATTGTTTCTTTTGTTCTCCACAATGACTATACATGTGTATATTCTAGGGAAATGATTACAAATGAAAGACAGCTGTCATTCCCTGGATAGTAGTATTGCTACTTTGAATCTGTCATTTTCTCTTACTCCTCACTAGTTGGCAACAAGTATAATTATTGTGCAGATTAATGTAGCTACTCTTCTCATATATGAAACACACACAGGCAAAGCCAGTTATTCAATATGATATATTTTTATCAACTTAGAGTGAGTATATCTCTGAAGTCAGTAATACTGGACCGGTGGTATATTTTTCAGGGTAGATATTCTGATATTATTCAAGTAAATCTCATTTATTGCAGCCTTGGAATTGTACAAATAATAAATCAGCACTTGCTTTTATTTCTATGTGTTTTCTTAATCACATTTCAAGTGATTTAAGTTTTTTATAGTTTCTTTGAATTAATACATTGCACATTTTAAGACCCTATATTTAATATTTAAAAATATTTTTTAACTTTTTTTAATAATCATTGAAACTATAATGCCCCGTACCAAAATTAATCATGACTCAATCTGTGAACTTCTAAGATATTAGCTTTAACCATTCAGAATAGAAACGGTAGCATTTCACCCTGGACTTTATATTTTCACACAAATATACTTAGGTTTCTCCAAATTGCATTTTAACTTTTCTTTTCTTTTGTTGTCAGGACTAAACCTCTTGTGAATGCTAAGCAGGTTGGCTGCACCTAGCCTCATCCATGCTTTCTCAACCACGCTTGTTGTTCTATCATTGTAGCATCTTCTGTTTCTCATCTTCCATTAGAGTTTCATTTACAAAATCACATTTCCTTGGCCCCCAATAAAAAATAAGTAAGCTACATGTTTCAAGCACTTACTCAGTAGTCCAAGTAGAAAGAAAGTTTTATTATTATTATTATTAATTAATTATTATTATTATTATTATTATTATTATTATTATTATTATTATTATTATTAAGGAAATGGGTCTCTAGGAGGTGTGCCTGGGGCCCTCACAGCACAAATTGTCCCTTAGCATGGTTTCCAGAATTCTCCATCACGTCTGGAAATTTTGGAGGACAAGAATAGGGGTGGAAATGCAGGCCTTCAAAGTCATCTTCCATTTTGAAGGCCAGGCCCACTCTGGCTGGGGCCTATACCTTTGCTACCTGGCTAGTGAAGCTACATTCACCCAGAGTTTTCGTCTCATCAAGGAGCTGGTCGTCTTTGAACAGCAGCTGCTCCTCAGGAGGCCTCTTCAGGATGCTCTCAATTATGTGCTTGAGCTCCAACACTGTGCTGGACTCCTTGGCCTCAATGAAGATGGTGGTCTTCTTGAGATGGATCATGAGAAACACATCCATCCCTGTGGCTGCTCCTGGCTTGATACACCAGACCAAATCTGATGGCTTCTCAGTTTGTCCTCAGCAGGAGTGACCTCTCAGTGTCCCTGGGGCCTTGCTGCCAGTTGGAGAGCTTGTATCCCCCACTCTTCTGGATTATTCCCTTTACCAGTATAGAAAATTGCAGAAAGGCCGTACACACTCTATTTTGCTTTATTCAGTAACAGAATATACTATTAGGCCCTGAGCCACTGAAAGTTAGCAGGTTGGTATTTCACGTTACATTTGACATTCATTCTTGGATATGAGGCTGATAGGCGTTAATTGTTCATTTTACTGTTTCTGTGAACTCATATCACAATAGCTAGTTTGTGTACCCATTGTGTGCTCTCTGCTCAGATAATCCCCACGTTATTTATCCAAATCTCCAGAGTAGTGGCACAGTTTTGTACAGTGTTTGATTCTTGGTTTCTTTCTTATTTTTAAGCATTTCATGATTAACCAGTGTAAACATAGCTCTAATTACCAAATACCAGGTATGTTCATGTCATCGCTTATTCTATGTAGAAAATCTCTAAAAAGTGACAGTCTTAAGATTCCTGTATTTTATATAATGAAACAGAAAAAAAAATAGGTCATTTACTCAGGTCATTTAGCCAATAGCAAAGCGGAAATTTGAAAGTGTGTCTGGCTTACTGACCTACGTCTTGCATATGATCGCTATAATAACCTATGCTTCAGAGTGACCGTTACCTTAAGTTTATAGAAATTAGAGTCCCAGTTGGAGCTCCAAAAGCCACTGAGTTAATTCTGTAACAACTGTCCTTGATTTGAAACGCAAAGCTCCTAGTTTCCCAGTCACAACTTGGACAAGGTCCTAGAACGTTCTATTGAGTGTTTGGTTGTATAAATAACTACAGCAACTTGCCTGTCTTCTCCCTCAAGCTGCTGAATAGTAATGTAATTACATCCAGCCCTTCCATTTTGCCTCCTTCCCTTGTGTTTTTTATCATTTGGTGATTAGATTACAATGTCAATGATTAACATGCATCATTTTCCCACTCTAAGCAATAAGCAACTCTCTGTTCCATGCTTGATGATGGTTGCCGGGTTAATCCACTAACTGTCTGTACCTTGATGCAGAATTATACACTGATGAATGGGCGATGAGCTCCATGAAACTCAGGAAGTGACTTGTTGGCTGACACCACGATATGTTATGATTTGATATGACTGTGCATAAATGTTTGTACTCAATCATAGTGGCTGGGAAATAGATTGAGGATGGTAGAAAAGGGAAAGAAGTGGAGCAGGAAATCATCCCAAGAAGAGCATCTGTGGGCTGTGCAATAATATTAATAATGTAATAAAACATTAGTATTTGTACTTCCCAACAGGACACTTAAGCACACTGCTTGGATTTCTGGAACCCTTGGTTTATCAATAACTAATGAGGAAACTGAGGCATAAGGAGTTAAGACCACAGCTATATAGTAGAAAATCCAGGGTACCAACCTGGGCAGTCGCCTTTAGGGGTTAAATTTACTCCGGAAATGCTGCCCGTTAAGGACTTGTGTGAAAACAGATCCTGAGGTGTTTAAAAGGACCAGACTTATCTACCCAAGGGTTGACAGCACAACAGTCAATGGTTCTTGATGTACACTTAGTATAACTCATCTTTTCTATCAATCACCTAGTATCTTCTGACAAATAAATTGAAATTGTATTGTTTTATATTGCATCTCATGTATTATTTTCAACATAAAATACTCCATTTCATCCTATTGAAGATGACAGTGTTATTTATCATTTATGTTTTTGTATTTTTATATTTTGAAAACTGTCCCCAGTAGTTGAAAAATCATAACTCTACGGTGTTTTCTAGATCAGTGTGGTTTTTCTACTTCTGGTTAAAGAAAAGCAAAGCCAATCAAACAAACAAACAACAACAACAACAACAAAACATGTGATAATCAGTAAAATAAACACCACCCTATACATTTGGGACTTCCGCCAAGAAAAAAATTATCTATGAGGTTGTAAATTTAGTTACATCATCCTGATTCTAGTAAGTAGTTTTAGTCATCATTCAGGAGATGACGATTTTGTAATAAATGCTGGGTTGTTACTGAGGGCACAGAGGCACAGGCTAGATAAAGTGGCTCTGATCATTGTACAGGCTGGAATCACCCCATAAAATCAGGACTCCTTTTTTCAGTATTTCTCTAAGGTACTGTGAATCCATAAATATGAACTTAAGATGCCAGTAGCTCTTAATCAGGTTTTCCAGTTACCCTTGCATAATCTGAAAATTGTTTTATTGTCATAAATAATTGGTTTTGTCATTAAAAAGTTTAAGAGAAGCTGCAGATACCTGATAGAAAGATCTCATTAGTAGTAAGAAATAAACCACTGTTCCTTATTGACATATATAGATTTCAAATGAAACAAGTTACAAAACCCCCCAACATTTCAAAGCTACTCAAAGCTGCTTTGAGAAAAAGGAATTACCAAGGTTTTCTTTCCAAGTTACTCTCATTGGAGAAATATCTAATCTCTTGGGTGAAAACTACAGTATTTTGAAAATAATAAATAGGTACTTTGCTAATAAATTATCTTTAATACTAATATAAGCAGTGAAGTAATATAGAGGTTGCATTTCTTTGCCTTATGCTTGTCCCCAATAACCACATAGAGAAACCAAGATCTATTTTAAACTTCAGGTCAATAGCTGAATAGTTAAATGATGCATCTCAACCCCTATGCTAATCTGGCTACCCTCCATCCACATCCCATGATACTTGCATATTATTATTGATCTGGATCTGTGGTCTTCAGGCGTATTTCCATGATCGCTCTCCAGACCCATTCTTCATGGCTTTAAATCTTCCATCCTCCTAGCTGATCTGAAACGCCCTCACTCCCTTCCTCTAGCTGGTGGACTTCCCATCTTTTATTCTGTCCAGCCATTGGGTGATCAGCATTATTGACAAGACAGAGAATAAGAATTTTTACACACACTTGAGCTGGGGTATTCTTGGTATAGGCATTACAATGCTCTGTCTGTACGGAAACAGCATATGAGGGCACAGAATTCTGTGTTTGAATCACATAACGGTTAACATTACACAGCATACAAAACATGCCTACAGTAAATTCTAAAAATTACTTATTTTTTTAAATATTCATCAAATCCCATGTAAAATATCTTCATTTTTAAATTGATTTTCTGTACTTGAAGTAAGTACACTATTCTTTTCCTCAAAATGAAATTGTGTGAGAGTGTTCGTGTGTGTGTGTGTATGAAAAATATGTCAAAAAAAGTTTTTTATAAATCCTACATTTGTTGTTTTAAAGAGATCATTGGCTTGAGTTGGTTTGTTTGTTTATTTAGAGCTAGTTTTCAGCTAAGGGTCTAGTGCATGCTCTACCAAACATTCCAACAACCCCACTTCACAGGAACAACATTGTCATTAAAAATAAAAATCTCCACATGCCGGCAAGGTGGTTCAGCTACTGAGCACACATACTTTTCTTGCAGAAAACCAGAGTTCAGTTCCCAGCACCATAATCAGGAGGCTCACAATCGCCAGTGACTCTCACTCTTGGGGATGTAATGACCCCTTTTGATCTCAGTGATCCAACTTTTATGAATGGGCATTTAATCTCTCCCTTCCCACCACACCCCCACACACAGTAAAATGCTTCAAAAGGAATTTTTTTTGTTTTTTGGTTTCTCAAGACAGGGTTTTTCTCTGTTTAGCCCTGGCTGTCCTGGAACTCAGTCTGTAGACCAGGCTGGCCTCCAACTCAGAAATCCACCTGCCTCTGCCTCCCAAGTGCTGGGATTAGAGGCATTTGCCACCAATGCCCGGCTAAAAATGAATTTTTTGTATTTTCCAGTAATTGAATTTTGTCCTGAGGATGTATTCGAAAGCTCAAAACTGGCATATATGTGGGAAGTTATTTAAAACAGTTATCTGCAGTATGACTGCTTATATTTTATCTTGTTATTATAAGAATAATTCTTTGATGAATAAAGTATGAATTTTACATTGGTATTACTGGGAGCCGAATAAAGAAAAATGCTCAATAAGATTTAATAAAAAAAATCATTACTGATGTTCCCTGTTCTATTTCTACATCATTAATATTGTGATTTGTTTTATCATTAGCTAATTTCTTTTGCTGGGGCTCTGGTCTGTTATTATCAATTGGTGCAACCTGTGCCTAATACTGCAGGCTAGTTACTTATGGAGTATGTTAAATTAGGTCATAGAACAGTTGTTTCTCTTGGGTGGGAAAGATAAAATAAGATAATTAGGCCATGTGCAAATTCAGTTTGAATAATGAAAACTGATCAGTATTGCATACAGGATTTTCAATTTTATATGTAAGATTGACAGTAGGAGCACAGCTGTGCTTTGTGACCTAACTTGATTTGTGACATTTGGATGCATAGAAAATGTTTTTATGTTCTATAAAATTTATAAACATTAAATAAGTAAAGTATGTTTACACATAGAAATTTGCCACCCAAAAAGCTCTATTTTTTTTAAATATTTTGAAAATACCAGACACTAATTTGGAGATTAAGGGAGTAATTGAATCTTAGGTGACCACAGTGATTTTGCGGCATTTGCATATGCGGCTTGGGTCTGGGAACGGAGCTGAGTGGTGGAGTACTGGCCTGGTGCACCTAAGTGATAAGAATTATTTTAGGCATTTTTATTAGATTTTATATCCCACCTCTTGTACTGGAACTACTAAAATAGTCATCCCATTAATGTTTATGTGCGGTCCCCAGGGAGCAGAGAAATGAGAATGACTGTTCAAGAATATCTTCGGCACAGAAGAAACTGCCTGGGTCTGGTGTATATTTTGGTTTGTCTTTTTTTTGTGACGTGCTTTATTGTATTATTCTAGCAGTTTTTATTGTATCAGCCCATGACCAGAGAATCCAAAGTACTGACTCATTTGAATCCTAATTCAGACAATTCCAATCCACAAGGAAAATAGGATGTGTGTTTTAGTATTATCAGCCTGGCTACAAAGCTGGGATATGTGTGTAAATGTCGTGTCTTTAATATTTGACAAAAAGGCAGAAACTGGCATTCACATTTGAATAATAAACACTTATTGGAACAGTCCCCAGCACAAAAACTATACTTTTTTCCTGTTTATATATATAAAAACCTTTGTACCTTAAAATTTATTGTCCTGAACAATGCCAAGGACCTTATGTGACAAGGGGAATATGTACGGCCAGCATCATTCAATTTAAAATTCGTCTGTCTCTTACCTTATGTCTTTGATAACGTACATTCCCATTTTCTTTTGTCTGTAACTCATTCCCTTTTTTCTAGTACTGCATTTTGTTTTCTCCTTGTTAACTTTAAGTTCATGAAGTAGCTAATTTATTTATTTTTTTCTAATTAGGGGACAGCTTGGGTAAGATGTGATTTCTGGCCCATACTACCCACATTAATTTGTACTCAAAATACACAAACATCAAAGATTAATAAGATCTTTAAACAGCAGTAATATACAAACGTATGTGTGTGTGAGTGTGTGCATATGATTGTATGAGTGTATACGGGTGTGTGTGAGTGTATGTGAGTGTGTGCACATATATTCCTCTTAAAGATGTAATGAGTACACAGGACAGATGACAGTAAATAACCTATTTAAAAAGACATAATATGAAATTCAGACCTTCCTTCCCATCATTACACTAATTTTTAGAAAACTCTTTAGTCGATTACTTATATAAAAACGTAATTTCGGGCTGGCGAGATGGCTCAGCGGGTAAGAGCACTGACTGCTCTTCCGAAGGTCCTGAGATCGGATCCCAGCAACCACCTGGTGGCTCACAACCACCCATAATGAGATCTGGCGCCCTCTTCTGGTGTGTCTGAAGACAGCTACAGTGTACTCATATACAATAAATAAATAAATAAATAAATCTTTGTTAAAAACGTAATTTCAGGATTTACCATCCAAAAGTAATATTCAAAAGGACATACTCCGTATACCATATCATTTTGAGCTTCCTATTACTAATACATGTTTTGTTTTGTTTTCTCTGCTCAGTGACCAGACTGTCCCTTCGTATCTTCGGCAGGCAGGGCTTCCATGACTCCCTTCCAGAACCAAAATTCTTGGATGCTCAAGACCCTAGAGAAAATGACATAGTGACTACATTTAACCTTGTCACATCCCAAAATGTACTCTGGGTCATCAGTAGACAGGGCAACACAGACAAGCATGGCCTGTGGATCCATGCTTTCCGTTCCTTGACAGCTTGGGACTAAGATACCACACCTATGATGCTGCAATCACCTGTCACCCTCTGCTCTAAAAACAGCGGCTTCTCTCTTGCCATTCTTAGAGCCAGGGAGGATAGGCTTAGCCTTTGAGCCTGTGCAAAGGCTCTGTGGCTTTGTGATGCAGATCTCACCCTCAGTAGATAAACTTTCAGGACTGCCAGCCACTTAGCAGGCTGTGCTTCTTCTCCATAAATAATCCTATCAGGCAATCACAGGCTGAATTTTAATTTGTAACTTTACTCTTTGAAATAGTTTGAAAAGCATTTAATGACATTTTTATTAGGAAAAGAATCAACAATTTCCGAAGCAAAATTCATATAACAACATGTGAGTAATACATGCTAAAATTCACTTTGTGGGCAGATTACTTTTGTCAGCAGGTCTCAGACGATTTAGACTAAATAATATATGTTGGAAATAACTTAGCGTTCCTGTGTTTGTGCACATACAATGCTCTTAAACAAAACACTTTAAACAGGACAAAGACAAATTGAATTGAGTGTGTTCAGCACTTCACAGCTGGACTTCAGTGTTAAGCTAAAATGAAAGTAATGCGTTAAATTCAGGAGAGTAAGATATTTTATATTGATTCAAATTTATTTCTATTGTTAAGTATTTTTTCCAGCTGTGGCTCCTATGCATTCAGAAGCCTCGAATTCAGCTGAGAAGCAGATTATGAAAATATTTTAAAGAGGCTTTCCGTAGGAAAACTTTCTTCTTACTACCTAGCTCTTCATAAAGACACCCAATCTTTAATGTCATTTGGTAATCAGACTAAAAGTGGATACTTTTGGACAAAAGTATACGGCTTTTGATCTAGCAAGAGAGTCCATTTATTAATGTCACCACTCATCCAAAAGATAAGTGATTTTGTTGTTGTTGTTTTGTTTTTTTGTTTGTTTTTGTCTTTTTTTACATTTTTTCTTTTTTATATATACCTTGTGGAATTGTTGATCAATGTCATTATCATGCCTGCTATTTCACTTTTATTTTTTTTAATCAAGAGACAACATTTAAAATATTTTTTTTCTTTTAGCAGTTTTCAAATATTCAGTTCTTTGTTGTTTTAACTTTACATAAGTGAAATATATGAACAGAACAGCAAGTTTCAGCCATTCTTAGGGATTTCAGGCGAGTCAGAAAACTCAAGACATGCCGGGCGGTGGTGGCGCATGCCTTTAATCCCAGCACTTGGGAGGCAGAGGCAGGTGGATTTCT
>NW_022196899.1:8638691-8642052 GCF_008632895.1 Mastomys coucha
AAAAAAAAAAAAAAAGAAAACTCAATACATTATGCAAGCCCATAGTTAGAATGATGGTCAGATAAGTGATGCAGGAGCCTTTGTAGTTGGAGACAACTGACCAAGGCTGGCTTTGCTGTCCCAGAAGAAGCACTGGCCAGGTAATATTCTGAAGAGCAATGGATTCCATATATCACATTGAAAATGTCATTGAGTATAAGATGTAGTATTTTCTTAAGGTAAAATGTGCCCTTGATTCTGCATGGCTATGCCTTCAACACCGTATTACGGCTTTTCAGTCTAGTTAATCAAGTTAAAGGTGATAAGTAGATACCTAAAATGTTTTGAGTTACAGCATCCCTGCCTTGGAATGCCACTCCCTTTTTTGTAAATGCTCCAGATTGAGATCAGACAAGGCACTCATGCCCTAGAGGTACGAATTCCAGCAGAATTTCACTCCCTCTAGAGAATGTTTCTAACTCCGAGTCTGATTCAAATACCCCTCCTCTGAGCTCCCAGGATGTGTGTGCAAAGCTACTGAAGCTTATCTGAGCAGTCGATTTATTGATCTTCTGTACCACTGCATAATTTTCAGAGCTCTGAGGACATCTGATAGCCATTTTGCAAGCTTGTAGCATAGTGCCCAGTAAGACAGTTGGTGCTAAGTGACTCTGATGAATGAACAATAAACAAAGGAGCTGGTGATAGAGGAGCAACAATACCAAATGACAGGTTTCCTTTAAAAATCCCTCCAAAGAATGACTAATGGGATGATTTACTCATATCAGAATAATAATTCAAAATTACACTGAAACCTGGAAAATTTAGTGCATGTTTTTGGATGATGCAATGATAGATTAAAGTCTGGAGTTAAATTATAATGATCTTAAATAAAGTACAGGCAAGAAAAGCTAAGGTCATTACGTTTATAATTTCTCTGGGTTGTATTTGTGCAATAATGTATTTGCTTAATTTCATTCACCTTACATAGTAGATTTATCTTAGATAAACCGACTCTGTGTGTGTGTGTGTGTGTGTGTGTGTGTGTTTTAACATAGCATAAGGGAAGCACATTTGTTTGAAGGGAAATAAAAGAGGATACATGGCCTGTCAATTTATAATTGAGTTAAAAGGAATGAAATAGTCTGAAAGTTAATAAAGAATAATAATTAAAAGTAGAGAATAATCAATAATTCAATAAGGTTATTGGAATCAGAAGCTCACTGCTGCTTCCTCATAGCAATGAAGCCAGAAGGCATAATAGGCAAAATGAATTAATTATGTAGGAGTGATCAAAGGTTCTCCCTATGGCTTAACCGTAAAAAGAGGAACAATGTTTCACCTAGTAATAACATGCCTAAAAAGTAATAACAAGGTGCCTAAATTAATCATGTCAGTGAAGATTTGACTATGATATTAGGAAGGCTTGTGAATCTTTATTTATTTACGTAACTTGGTTAAATTTGTGCATGTGGTTAAATTTTGCAACACTGTATGGAATTATATTTGACAATGCATCCATCAATCTTTTTATCTTATTTTGACATGGATATTAATACATAAACAAACTATAGTCTGGGCTTCTTTTTTAAAAAAAGAAATGCATTTTGCCACATTTGTACTTTCAATGATATAATTTTGAACAAATTAGCTTGAAATAATGTACAAAGCTTTGATTTTGCTGTAGATCAAAAGCATATGCATATATGTATTCAGATTCATTTCTGCATATGTATACATATACATGATGAGATTATGCCTATTTCTATTTACATGCTTAGAAGGACATGAAATTCCTAGATTTTGTATCTATTGGCATGGTGCTCTTTGTTCTCTGGGGTTCTTTATGAATGTAACTAAATGATAATAGCAAAGAAATAAACTCATGTGCAAGTATCTTCCTAATTTTTATATTAGACCTGGGTGCCGGACACATGGAGAAGCCATCTGAGTTTGCATATATGCCAAAATACTTGACTCGGATGAAGAATTATTTTCTCATTTGAGTTTCTTCTACAGTGAGTTTTATAAAATTAATTTATACAAGAGATATATAGTTTGTTAACCAGAGTCCAGAAATATTAAATAGTATTTTTTCCATAAGTGATTAATAGGTCATTATTATGATTAACTTTTCTTTCTTTTACTTTATTTTTCAAACATATTCACTCTATTAATGTATACTATACAGTATTAATAAACATTTCCAAATTGTAAATCAATTAAGCATTAATATAAATATACTTATGTTACATAAACTGAAACATATTTTGCTGAATACTTCAAAGAAATGTTATTTCCAACAATTTCAGGTGAGCCAAAATATAATTTTTCTTATATTTCCTCTAATTATATGGTTGACTGTAAAAGAAC
Source organism: Mastomys coucha (assembly GCF_008632895.1). Lineage (NCBI taxonomy): Eukaryota > Metazoa > Chordata > Mammalia > Rodentia > Muridae > Mastomys > Mastomys coucha. Next base: position 8,641,044 of record NW_022196899.1, read on the forward strand.
AATAATCACTATTTCCTCACAGTAAATGGGCTTTGAGACTCATTAACTACCTTAGTTTTGCTTCAGCTATTAATCTGGGAAGGCATTTATTACTTTGCATATTGCAAAGCAATAGAAAATATCAGTTAATTAATTCCACTGGGAGATTTTTGGCATGAACATAAACAACATTAAAAAAAAAAAAGTTAACCTTAAAGGGAGATAGAGAGCACTCTATATAAATTGTTCACACAAGGAGGATGAGCACCACACATAAATATTATTCTCATGGTCATAGAAGAGACAAGCAGCTGCAATTCAGTCCTTCCAAGAAATGGAGGCAATAGGGCCAGCCTTTGATGGAGATGGAGCCAGCATGCAGTGTCCCTTGCCTCTTAATTGTGTGGACTCATGGGAAATCTTGAGCCCAGACTCGCTTTATTGATTGCCGGTTGCGCGATCCTCCACAAATGACTTCTCTTCCCTAAACCTGGATTTTGTCAACGTGAAATGTAATAAAAACAAAAAATACCCCAAAGAGAATATTAAAAGAATTAAGGTGCTGTGGTGTAAATTGTTCTTGGGAGCAACACTTAACTTATCTGAAGTATTAGTGTCAGGTGTCTGAAAGATGTAACGGCTTCTTTCTTCCATCTTGTCATAACAGAAAGAGAAATCTAAAATTGCAGGGAAAAACACCTATTGTGATTTAAGAGCTACAGCCAGAGATACAAGATTTCTGGGAAATGTAACTACATTGGGATGCATATCGAATTTAAAGTCTCTTGTTCGATACATGACCTTTAGTACCTATTTGTGAATAACTGTAATTTACCATCCAGTGTATACTCAGGCCTATTATGACTATTTTCAATTTTTTTCAGTCAAGTAGATTGTATGCCTGTGATGAAAGGTAATTGAATGAACATTGCTTATCTATCTGCATGATGAGATTAGCATTAGCCTCATCATTACTTTTTAAAGAATATATATATATATATTAAATATATATATATATATATATATATAT
>NW_022196899.1:8642062-8645196 GCF_008632895.1 Mastomys coucha
ATATATATATATATATACATATATATGGAATATATAGGAGCATATTAGAAATATTGTTGATTTCCAAAATAAATTTCCAAAATTATTTAATGTAAGTGTAATGCAAAGGTAAATTATACTTAAAACATGTATGGTAAAATTCTATTAAAATGTTGGTAAAGGCACCCATTTAAATTAATTGAATTATTAGTTGTTTAGTGTACACCCAATGACATGTTTATTCTTTTGTTATATCAACATCCAATTAATTCTATAATTAAGTTCATTCTACATATCAGATAATTCAGTAAAATTCATAACAGTAGCAAAATTACAGCTATGACGTAGGAACAAAAATAAGATTATGGTTTTGGGTTACCAGAACCTAAGAATTACATTAAAGCGTCACACCATTGGTAAAGTTGTGAAACACTGACTCATGGCTCATCTTCACAGCTGAAGCTACAGAAGAGCTTTCCTTCCTTTACTTCCTATGAGAAGGCTGTGTCGATGGCTCTCCTATAGATTATGTATTGGCTGGTTTTGTGTGCCAACTTGACACAGGCTGGAGTTATCACAGAGAAAGGAAGTGCCTTAAGGAAGTGCCTCCATGAGATCCAGCTGTGGGGCATTTTCTTAATTAGTGATCAAGGGGGTAGGGCCCCTTGTGGGTGGTGCTATCCCTGGGCTGGAAGTCTTGGGTTCTATAAGAGAGCAGGCTGAGCAAGCCATGGGAAGCAAGCCAGTAAGGAACATCTCTCCATGGCCTCTGCATCAGCTCCTGCTTCCTGACCTGCTTGAGTTCCAGTCCTGACTTCCTCTGGTGATCAACAGCAATGTGGAAGTGTAAGCTGAATAAACCCTTTCCTCCCCAACTTGCTTCTTGGTCATGACAGTTTGTGTAGGAATAGAAACCCTGACTAAGACAGATTACGAATTGAATTTTCCCATTAATTTCCCATCAGTCTGTGCAAGACACTTATGCCAGTTTTGCCCCAATATTTCTTGCAAGAGCCTCTTAAGACTGACTTCTGTATTTACACTGTCTAATCCTTTTTCTACATAACGGTTAGTGATGATCATTCAAAAATGCAAATCAGATCATGTCACCAGTTGGCTTAGTCCTTTATAGCAGCTTTTCTCTGTACTTAGAATGAAATCCAGGTTTTTTCCCAGTGGCTTAAAAGGCCCAGCGTGGTTTGACTTCAGCCCATCACTCCAGCCTTGCCATGCTGCCTCATGAGAGTTCTATCTCTCTAACAGAGACTTTTGTGCATAAAAGTCACTTCATTTCTGTGCAGAATATTGGTGCATGCCCCTTCCTCTTTCCCTCTTTCTTTGTTTTCATGCCTAACTCTTTCTGTAAGTAAGACCTATCCTTTACTCTACATTCTACTTATTTCTTCTTAACTTTAATAGCACTAACTTTATTATATATATTAAAATATATGATATATCATATTATGTCATATTATATTAAAATTTTGTATTATAACATCATATTATGTATAACACCTTAATCTCTAGCTTCATCTTCTCCCATTTCTGGCTCTCTTGGTATCACGTAACAGTCTAGAATGGAAGTATTTGTTTTCCTGGCTTCTGTGGAATGGAACATCAATGAGGGCAGAAGCCATGCCCTTTCTTTTGCACTGCATTGTTACCATTCATCACTGTGTCTGACACAAGCATACACAAATACGATTTTTAAGAAACGAATGACTGTTGGGATCAGTTTTCCATTTCTATAATGCATGAGATAAAGTGAAATGTCTACCTTGGCTCAAAACCTTGTAGGCTTCAGTTTGTGGTCTGTAGTTCCTTTGACTTCAGGACCACAGGAAGTCAGTCATACATCATGATTGGTGCTCAGACAAAGAACTAAATGAGAGAAATAAAGGAGTCAAGTATGGTTTTCCACCTCCCTCCCTCCCAAACCCGGGGATAGTAACCAGCTTCCATGCTTCGACTAGGACAGAATTTGGAACTATTTGTTTCAGAATATTAGCATTCCATTTGGAGTCTCGAGGGTCATTAACTGTAAGAACCGTCTATATTAACTTGCAGCCCCATTTTTACATTCCTATCAGAATTATTTATGTACCTGTTCCTATCTCTTACTAAATGTTAAGGTGACTCAAGTTTAAATTCTGAGAAGCTGGTGAATAATGAAGGACTTCAGAGTCAAGAACGAAGATGGATCTTTGAGGGGAAAAAAAGAGAAGTTTTATGCAAATAATTGAGAGTATTTCCTACTATCTTAATTTTTTTTTTCATGCTGTAACCAGCTGAGACTGGTTAACTTTTAAGCATTAAAAATCAGCTTTGGAGTCTAAGAAGTCCCAAATCAAATCTCTAGCCATAGCGTCTGCTGAGGACTTCGTTGAACCTTCACAGGAAGGAAGTTAGAGGAAAAGAGGGTTATGTCTAGGGCGTGAATAAACGGCAGAGAAAAGGAAAAACTACCCCTTTACCCCTTTCCACAATGGTAAAACGTGGCCCTTGAGCCACTTCCTGTCAGGTGGGATAGCAGCACCTGTCACTCCGCATCACTTAAGAACATTAGCTTCTAGGAATTAGCTCACACTATGTAAATCTAAAGGGGGAAAGTCAGACCGTTCAGCATCGCCATCTTACAGAGAAGCCATATGACATAAGAAGCTGAGCATGCTCCAAGACAGTTGGGTAGTGCTGGGGGCTCCTGGGAGTGACGCTCGCTCCGTGATATGAAAACCTGCTTATGTAATCAAGGAAGTGCAAGCCAGCAAAGAAGAGTGAGTCTTCCTTCTTGCAGTGTCCTTCTATAACAGAAAAAAAAGCCTGGAAACTTTCGTAAAATGCCAGTGGAAGAAAATGTTACTGAACAACCTGTACACGTAATTTTATTTGAAATATATTTGCAAATTATTTTTGAAGTGGCTTAGATGTAAATAAGAAAGAAAGGATGTATATACCTCTAAATAAAACAATATAATCCACAGAATACAGGAATTTCTTTTTTTTAAGTATTATCAGTGAGAGCAGGACGCCTATTAACAGAAATTCACTCAAATTTCTGGTAACTGTATAACCAAATAGAATCATTTATACTATTTTTTTCTGAATATTTTTTTAAATTTTTTTGTAAATGTGTGTGTGTGTGTGTGTGTGTGTGT
>NW_022196899.1:8645206-8654962 GCF_008632895.1 Mastomys coucha
TGTGTGTGTGTGTGTGTGTGAGTGTAAGTGTAAGCTCATACCTGGCCTTTATGCAGGTGGGAGTCTGAAAATAATTTTTGGGAGCCAGGTCTCTCATCTTACTTGTGGATTCTCGGGAGCAAAGTTAAGTCACCAGGATTTATCTACTGAGCAACGTCACTAGCCTGATGTTACATTATTTTCTGTGGTATCTGATTTAATTAAGGTCACTTTCATTTTGGTGAATAAACTAATTAAACTCTTTATGAAATCTGTGAGTATAAAGTCATTCACTTTATAATAAAGGTTATGAAAAATTATGGAGCCAGATATTCACTTAATTTGAATAAAGATAATAACAGCAAACAAAGGATCTAGAAAAAACCAGTGTTTCTATATCTAGAAACCTAATATATAAGGGATTCTGATGATTTCTGTGAATAATATGAAAAGTAACTTTCAGTGTTTAAAATGTATTCACGTGTATCTTAGATATCTTATCACCCTTTCTGGTTAGTCTTAAACATTCTGTCGATATAACGTTTCCTTGGTCAGCTTCCATCCTCATGTGAAGAGAGCTGTGGACACTCACCTTGCTTACTTCCAGCACCTGCTGGACACTCCAGTGGGCTGTGAGGCCCACTCCAGTGGTCTCCTTTCTGTATCACTTTTTCTTCTAATAATATTCCTGAGGACTTAATATCATCATGTAGTGGAAGACACAGAATCTTATGAAGAGCAGGGTGTACCCAAGCAATGATGACATTGTTGACCTTTACTCCGTCATAGGCCTCTCTGGTTTCAGAGCCAGTGATCCAGAGTGTCTGTGCTACACAGCAGTATTCTGGGTCTGCATATTCCTTGAGCCTTTATACCTTAAAACTCCCTAAAATGTTTGGGATAGCAAGATAATATACAAGAATTCCTATACATTCTTTCGATAAGACAGAGTCTACTCAACAGCTGCAGTAGGGTGATGGGCATCCAACCAGTCACACTGATCCTATCCGTGAACATAGGGAGAAGGCTTCCTGGAAGTAGTCAAGCTGAAGCAGGAGTGTAAGGAGATGGCAGGCTGGTAACATAAGAGATGGTTTGCCTGAGTCAGGGGAAAAAATAAAGAATCCTAACACATCAGGGAGAAGTGTAAGTGTGGAGCTACTATTGCAAGAGGCATGGCTAGAGGAGAAACCAGGCATCCTGTTATCGCATGTGTGCATTTCAGTCAAAGCACATAGGGCAAAATGTTCATAACATGTGCATAGCTACAAGGGCATTATTGGTGTATTTATGGGATTAAAAGACAAATCTTAGTGTTCGATGAACAGGCATCATGCAGTTAATTCTCATATATTACATCCCAACAGCAGTCTCCTCTCTCCACATCCACCTCCTCCGCGCCCATCCCATTCACGCTTCTGTGAGAAGGCCTCTCTGTGTCTGAGGATATAGTATGATTTTACTGCTTTGCCGTTAATAATCTACTTGTAAGTGAGTAAATACCATCTTTGTCTTTCTTGGTCTGGGTTACCTTACTCAGGTTGCCGGAAATATTTAAAAGGAAATGCATCCCGTAAACTCTCTTGGTCCACCAGCACCAGCCGGCCTCATCCCTATGTCCCGCCAGAGTCCTGCTATTTTCTCTCTGCTAGCAAGATCATCTTGTTTACGTGCAATGTCCTACACCCCCACAATCAGTATCTACCACCTAGTACCCGGTAAAAGCATGACTCTTAAGGCTTAATTATCCGATTAGGTTTATATATCACTACGATCACAATTTACAAGATGCCAGTACAATAACTTCAGAGCCAAATGACAAAGACAATGTTCCAACCCAGTTATTCTAACCTTGTGAGATCTTTAGCTACCTGTGGATGATTAAAACCACACAGGGTCAGGATTGTCATCTTCACCTACCTCCATGATGATGACTCTCTGCTACCTCCCTGCTCTCTGCCCCTTTCCCTCCTCAACTTCTAGCTCCACTTCTCTATTCCTGTCCAATCACAGGCCTATCGCTGCCCTAATGGGCAGAGAAAATGCTGCAATTCACTCAGGTTGATTTTTTTTCTAGTTCCATCCATTTGCCTGCAAATTTCATGGTGGCACTCTTTTAACACCTGATTAATACTCCACTGTATAAGTACACTGCATTTTCTTTATTCATTCTTCACTTGAGGGACATCTAGGCTTTTTCAAGTTTTGGCTATTATGAATAAAGCTGCTGTGAACATAGTTGAGTACGTGTCCTGGTGGTATGGTGAAGCAAATTATGGGTATATGCCCCTGAGTGGTATAGCTGGGTCTTGAGGTAGAACTGAACTATTCTCAGTTTTCTCATTCACTGCCAAATTGATTCTCAGAGTGCTTGTTCAACTTTATATTCCCACCAGCAATGGATGGATGTTTTCCTTGCTCCACATCCTTGCCAACATATGCTGTCTCTTGAATTTTTGATTTTAGCCATTCTGATGGTTCTAAGGTGGAATCACAGGGTTGTTTTGATTTGCATTTCCCTGATGACTGAGTATCTTGACCATTTTTTAAGTGCTTCTCAGCCCTTAGCAAGTCCTCTGTTGAGAATCTGCTGTTTAAATATGTACTTTATTTTCTTATTGGATTATTTCATCTGTTGATGTCTAGTTTCTTGAGTTCTTTATATATTTTGGAAATTAGCCCTCTGTCAGAGTGGTGAAAATATTTTCCCATTCTATAGGCTGCTGTTTTGTCCCATTGACAGAGTGTGTATTGGTCAGGGTTCTCTGTAGTCATAGAATTTATGGACTGTCTCTATTAAGGAAATTTATTGTGATGACTTACAGTCTATAGTCCAACTAACCCAACAATGAATGGGAAGTCAAAGAATTTAGCAGTTGCTCAGTCCCACAAGGCTAGTTGTTTAAGCAGGTCTTCTTTGTAAGCTGGAATCCTGAAGAAGTAGCTTCTAACAGATATACTGGCAAGTGAGTGCAAGCAGGCAAAGAAATGAGTCTTCCTTTTTGCTATGTCCTTATGTAGCCCTTCAACAGAAAGTGTGGCCCAGATTAAAGGTATGTCCCGTCATGCCTTGTTTTGGAACTTGCATTGTCCCAGGCTGGCCTTGAACTCAGAGATCTGCTTGCCTCAATCTCCTGGAATTGAATGTATGTACTAGCTTGCCTGGGCCTAAGCTTTTTCTGACCACTATGCCTCAAGATCCCTGTGTCAAGATCCAGGTCAGAAACTTGAATCTTCTAGCCTCCTGATCTGGATTATATGTGCCCTTCATTTCTAGATTGTAGTCCTTTCTAGATGCAGTCAAGTTGATAAGCATGAATGGCCATCACGTTGTTCTTTTCCTTGCAGAAGCTTTACAATTTCATGAGGTCTCATTTATTAATGAGCAGAGAGATTCTAAAGGATCTTTTCCCTTCTAAAGTATGTGCATTCGTTCAGTGGCCTAAAGTATGTTCACAAAATTCTGTTTACATCCCACATGCTAGATCTGCAAATATCTCAGTAGATGTGACCTGTCCCTAAGATAATCAAACTCTCCCAGTGAAGTTCTGGTAAGTGACAAGAGGCTCCAAGAACTCACGGTTCAGGTTAGCTCCTCTGCCTATTCCAGAAGCTGCAGTGTTTATCAAGAAACTGATAAAGGCATGCTCCAAAAAGCAGAACACCTGGAATAGAGGTTTCTGAAGCTGACAAAGGTGGCATTTCACTCAGTAGAGAAAAGCAGATCACTCAGAAATGGGCCTCAACACAAGCAGTTAATTATTTGAGGAAAACAAAAAACCAGTTCAGCGCTTCGTTACTTATTCTAGTTCAGACATCAGACTTAAATGCTAGAAGATTTTATTGTAGTCCCACAAAAGATGTGACCACCAATACAAACTCTGGTGGCTTATAACCAGGAAAGACTTACAGTGACAGACATCAAAGACAGGAAGGATATGTGTACTACCTTAAAATTGAAATGTTTACTTCCATGAAAATAATGACATACTAAAGAAAAGTGGGGAAATTGTTTTCATATGAAGTTAGAGATGAATATTTTGTGTGAATAATAAAATATTCAAATATATTCAGGTTACATGATCTATAAAATGCAAATAATATGATATGAAATGTCATTTTTCTATCTGGTCAAAACTATTTTTAAATGCTCATATTCAATGTTGCTCTGAAAGAGAGAACTGGGCATTGGAAGAGTCTATTACATGCACATAAATTAGCATAATCTTCATAAGTATAGCTTACTAGTAGGTATAAAAAGAGCTGAAAATATATGTATTAAAGTATAGTATATACCTAATTTAATGTACATTTATATATAATCATACAATTTAATGAAATATTGTTTAGCAAAGACATTTTATATAGTATGAAAAGATCAACACAGTCAAAAACAATATCATATCCTATTATAAAAGGAGTTAAATACTATGAAATATATGATTATGTTACTACTGCATTATAAGTATATATTGTTACTGTTGAACAAACACTATATTGGGCCATCAAAATTTAATAGAATAATGTTTGTGAACATGAGAAAATGCCTTAACACAAACTTGTGAGTAAAGTATAGGTTATTTTTTTCTTCATTTCAATATTTATTTCTTATGCATTTTTACAGTCAATAAAAAAATCAGGCTTTCTTAGGGAAAAGGCATATACATAATTTAATGTACATTTATGTGTTTGTAGAGATGTTTTAGATGTTTTACTGTAAGTCAGGTACTGAGGGTTGAAGGGCTTTCCCACTGTCCCTTCAAGAAGGGAGAGAACCCAACTTTATTATTTTTCAACCTAATACTTTTTTTTTTGAGATTTTTCTTTTAATATGAGATGAAATATCTTGATTGTACATTTTATATTTTCCAAAGTATTTTCCAGTCACATCTCCCAACAATACAAATGTTTGCTGCCATCTTTCAATGCAGTAAAAGCTGCTGGATTCTAGCTCCACCCACCTTGTCTTTAAAAAAGAAACAAACAAAAAAACAAAACAAAAAACAAAACAAAAACAAAAACATAAAAAAACACTACAAAGAGCTGATTCAGTTCAAAATTAATGCAAATCTTCCAAAACTGGGTTTCTGATACTTGTGGATGTTTTTATTAGATAAGAATGTATGACCATTAAATCCATTAGTATTACATTGCTTCCAACCTAATGCTTTTGTTGAGTCTTTGAAAATTTCACAACCCACATTGCATTCCACTTACTTCCTCGTCCTTCTATGGTTGCCTCCCTATCTTTGTGGCCCCTCCAAAAGTAACAAACACCGAGTCTAATTATGGTTCTCTGTTTATTCCCTGGAGTCTGGTCGTACTCAGTGGCCTGCCCCTTAAACAGAACTCGGTGCTTCCCTTCGTGCACCCGTGCCAGACGCCATCAGTTGTGGAGGGCTGCATTTCAACATTCTTACTACACTTTAAGGAAAAATATTTATTTATTAATCTTACATCCCAATTGCTGCCCCCACTCCTGATTCACCCCTCACAGCGTCCTTCTCTGTTCTCAATCCCCTTCTCCTCTGAGAAGGTGGGGCCTCCCTGGGTTTATCTAACTCAGCTGTAGCAGGTCTCTGCAGGATTAAAAGCATCCTCTGCCTCTGAAACCAGAGACAGCATCCCAGTTAAAGGAAAGGATTCCATAGACACACAGCAGCTTCAAGAGCACTGCTCTAGTAGTTGGGGAATCTGCATGAAGACTGAGCTGTATTGCTAATATGTGTGCGACCTCAGTCCAGCCTGTGTATGAGAGCCCGACTTTAAACTCTTAAGAACCACTTTAGAGGACCACACAGCAAGGGCTAGGAATGCCCTTGGAGGTTTCTTAGCAACCAAAAGGCAGGAGTGTTTGGTTGCTATCATATCATCCCTTCCCTGAATCTGTTACTGAAAACTCCCTGAAGTTTTCTTAGGAACTTTTTGTCTTAATCACTCAAGTCTCTTAGGAAGTCTCTTTCCTTCTAACATCGAGGCGCGTTTGGGCTTGTGGATTAACTTCCCTGTTAATGGGGGTAATTGCGATTGCCCGCAGTGAGGGGATCATTTCTCGGAGGTTTTCATTTCCTTCTTTTTTTTTTTTTTCTATTTGACATCACTGATACAATAGCTAGTAATGCGCTGTCTCTCCTCTTCCCACTCACGTTCTCGGGAGTCCATTCTCCACTCTGAGTTAGTGTTTTTCTTGGTGCTTTAGCTGCTCTTGCCCATGGGCTGTGGCCACCCCGTGGCATGCATGACTTCTGCTGATTATTTTCTCTCCTGCCTTTATTTCCTATTCTCTGTTCACAGCTCTTTTTTTTTTTTTTTTTTTTTTTTTTTTTTTTTTTTTTTTTTTTTTTTTTTGCCTCTTTATCATTTTGCACCACTCTACAAAAGAAATTATGAAAGCACCTACCATAAAAGAAAACCAGATAACTCCCTAATTTTCAGTACATTAGGGATTTTTTTGGAAAAAGTCCACAGCTAAATTGCTCATACACTCTCAAGAGTCTGGTCATTGCTAATTACTCCTCTCAGCAAAGCCATTTCTTCGCTTTGGCAGGCTGTCCCATTTGCTCATTTGTCTTTTGAGTCATCTAAAAAAGGGGAATCTTACTTTTTCTAAGAGTTCGATTAAAACCCTTTTTCCTGTGATCTTTATCAAATATGTCTGATGTTATAATTCACAGCCTTCATTAGAGCATGCTTCACGGGATCTTCAACTTTGAGCTTTAGTGTTCAACCCATGAGGCCAGTATATAAAATGGTGAGGGAACTAACGCTTTGATCTGTAATGTACAGTAATTAGTTAAAAGCCACCCTTCATAACTGACACAACTTGTCAGCATTGGAAATGTTGGCTACTATTTAAACAGTTATTTACTTACTGAACTAGTTTCTACAGTCGAGTCTTGCTGTGTCATCCAGGCTGTCCCTGAACCCCTCTGCCACCTCCTCCTTAGCACTGGGGATTCTAGGCTTTTGCAACCACACCTGTCCAGAGTTTGTGTTAGGGCTCTTATCTTTTCTGTTCTTACAATTAAATCTTCTAGCATCTAGCATCTGAAATCCATACTAGAACAAATAAGTCCTGAAGTGGCTTCAACAAGTCTCAGCCCTCAGGGCCAGAGAGGAGGTTTAGCCTTCTGTATCATCTCTGAAAGACATTATCATCCCTGAATGATTTGCCTCCATTGGAGCTTTCTGTCCTTTCTGTCCACGATCTCTATGTGAGACCCCACAACATCAGTTTTCTAGGAGGACACACAACTGAATTTTTTAAAAGACCTCAGAGAATACACAAGTTCAGAGGAAGCGGAATCTACTTTCATCTCCGTAGCTTTTCTGCCTTTCTTTTGTTTTGAATATTTTATGAAATTCCAAGTCAAGGCTTTTTCATTTTCTCACAATTAAATTTTACTTAAGCGTAATGGAAAAGTTACTTTGAGCTGAGTGTAATGATGTTTCATTTTCCTTTTAAGGATTTGTAGAAGTACAGGATATTCAGTGGCAGATAGCATAGATAGAGTCAGCCGAGTGACCTGGTTTGTATCTATTCCCTGCTTTCCTTCCTGAAAGCACGAAGCTTTGAACTTTTCCCTTTTGTCTTGTTATACAACAAATGGCCACTTGTGACTCCTGTGGGGAAGGTCATCGGCTGCCTTTCATTGTGAGCTGTTGCTTATTCTGTGAAGTTTATAATAAAATTTATACTAAAGTGTTTTATGTTATCATTTGGAGACAGCTTGAAGCTCTGATGACCAGAAGGAGATAATCTCAGAATGTGTTTCATGATTTGATATAAATATTATATAAATCATAAGATAAATGCAGGAGTAAAAGCTCCAGTCTTATTAGAAAACTTGATCACTGGGGCTTGTTTCCTAACACAGCATCTGATAACTACAGGGTATTTATTAAATCATTATCAATCCAGAGAGACTGTAGTTCAGAAGGCATAAGGGCCAAATGTCGTGTGATCAGGCTGTTAGAGGTTACCAAATGATTTTTAGGTAAAAACTAACCTTTTGGCTTCCTTTATTATGGTAGTAGACAGCTTAATTGTGCAACATCCAGTACAGTATCTCATGTGTGGATAGGTGGGTGCACGGGTGTATATATGGGTGTTTGCTTGTATGTGACCATGTATGTATGTGTTTGTATGCGCATGTGGAGGCCTGATATTGATGGCAGAAAGCACCTTCCAGTGCTATGCCACTTCCTATCTTGAAACATGATGTCTCTCAAGCCCAGAGCCCACAGGTAGTCTCCTTAGTCAGCTTCCTCTTGGAATTCCCTGCCTCTAGGTTTTGACCTCGAATTAGAAGTGGGTTACCAAGATTACCTGACATTAGTGTGGAGTCTGGGGCCCCAAATATTGGCTTCCTGAATGGCAGGAAAGGCATCGCTTAACCACTGTGACCTCTCTCCCGCACCAACTTTCTCAACCTAATAATCCAGTGTGTTGTGTATTATACAAAGTACATTTTTATAAACAAGCTAAAGTGATTTTGGAAAAGATGAAAAAGCTGGTGTTGATGCTAGTTATTTTTCAGGTATATCTGAGCAATTTTTGAATATATTTTATATTTGCCCAATAATATAAAGGGCTTCAGTGTAATAGAGAAACCCTATACAGAAATTACTAGGATTAGTTTTTTGGAGACAGTTCACTATCTGTCCCTGGAGGGCCTGAAACTTCCTATGTGGCCCAAACTGTCTCTACACTTGTGGTTGTGTCTCTACCTTAGCCTTCAAATGAGGGACTATAGATGTGAGCCAACCACTCCTGTGTCACAGACCATTTCGAAAGTCTATACTATGTCCATTAGGAATCATGTGAAAATGTTTTTCTTCACTTACTGAAGAGTTATTTAGAATCTAGATTCCCAGGCCTGTCTAGAGCACTCAGGCCAGGTGATTCTGTGGGGCTGGCTTATTGGCTTTCCGTGGCCTTGAGGAAGAGATAGAGCTTCTAATTACAATTGTCTCTGCTACTTTGTAGCAGCCTGCTCTTGTTCTGTGAATTGCTACTTTGTAGCAGCTTGCTCTTGTTCTGTGACTTGCTACTTTGTAACAGCCTGCTCTTGTTCTGTGACTTGCTACTTTGTAGCAGCCTGTTCTTGTTTCGTGACTAGCTTACTGCTTTCATCTGTAAGAATCACAAGACTCCAGACCTTGATCTAGAACAGAGACAGATGAAGGGTTTATCAGAACACATTTCCCCAGAGCAGACACGATGGATGACTCTTCCTGCTCCTTGGTATAATTTCTTAGTCAGCATTTCCATGCCATAAGTGCAGTAACATCACTTCACTGTAACAAATACTACAAGATATATGTAATAATTGCAAAAGAATAACCAGAAAATGAAAATTTTTCACACCTTATAAACAGATGAAATATGTCAATAAGATGGGAAATATGTCAATAACATGTACTTAAAATTATTAAGTTTACTAAGCATAAACACTAGAGCATGGTATTTACTTAATTTGCACCTAATTAGTATATACACTTACTTAGCTCTGAGATGGTAAACTGTCTGACAATGGCTGCCTAGAAATTAACAAAGCAAATAAAAGTATAATCCGGCCTACAGAATAACCAGGAGACAAAATACTGTGCACCTCAAAGTACTTCTAAGTGGGAAATGATCTGTAGGAAACTTGCTGGTCCAGTCCCAGTGACTGTTCTGGAAGCTTGTGCAGACAACAGCAAACAGGGAAGGAAGAGGCAAGGACTGGGGATTGGATATGTGATAAGTTAGGTATTGGATATGTGGAAGGAAGA
>NW_022196899.1:8654990-8684557 GCF_008632895.1 Mastomys coucha
TGGATATGTGATAAGTTAGGTATTGGATATGTGGAAGGAAGAGGCAAGGACTGGGGATTGGATATGTGGTAAGTTAGGTATTGGATATGTGAGAGGAAGGTTCTTGGATTCAAGCAGAAGCAGATGGTCAGTCACCGGAAGAAGAGGTCAGAGAGGTCTCCAGGGGTGAAAAAAGGGGAAATGACAGTTTGGGAAATTAGAGAGAGAAATGAGCCACAGAATCATGTGATCAAATCACTCCCCCATGCCTGCTGCTAACTTATAAATAATTAGAAATAAAACAAGAAAAGAACTCCTTGACCCTTTATTAGATCAAAATCAAGGCCTTTGTGACAATGACAACCACATTGTTCAGATATGACATTTGGGTTAGACCTTTTTCATGGTGGTGAAAAAAATCCCAGCGAAACCTCAAAGGAACTGAGACGATTTAGGCAACATCTTAACCAGAGTGGTATGTGATGAAGACAAATGCAAAAGTCTAGTTTTAATCTGATGAGACTTCCACAATGTTTCTCCCTAGAGAAGAGAAGATGATAACATCAGATAAATGTTGATAAACATTGGCATAGGAAAGGAGTTTTCAAAGTGGAAATTCAAAAATTCAGAACACAGACAGACACAATCTTAAGGATACGAAATGAGAATTTAAAAACCTGGCAAACTGAAAAAAAAAATTCAAAAAGAATAGTTTCTTCCAAAATAAATGTAAACAGAAAATAACAAAGAAGCACTTTTCCATCCATGATGCTCATCTGAGATTGCTTGCATACAATTTAGTAAGCAAAATATTTTACTATGATGTATCTTTATCCTTCAAAAGCTTAGTGTGTTCTACTATCAGAAGTTGTCTATATATTTTTTCCAGATACTGTGAAATTCATCAATAAATGAAAAATTAGAGAAATGTCTATGAAGCATCTCTGATAACAGTCAGAGTTTGATCCTTTGTATATTTCTGGTGGAAGTACTTTGGTTAAGTATTTCACGGTTTATATATAATGTAGATAAAGTATATCTTTTAGTTTTTTCCCCAAGGACTACAACTTTCTTGAGGACAGACTTTATTTCCAGAACTTTCTTGATGCCACACATGCCTTCAAGAAGCCTAGATAATGTTCTCGGCTTTGCTGTAGCCAGAGACTCAAACTCTCAGGAAAAAGAATGTTTTAAAATCCATGGGTCAGTCCAATGAACTAGGATAGAGATTGCAACAAGCAGAAAGCATAGGACACAGTGGCATGGTGGCATAGTGGCATAGAGTCAGATGCTGACCATATTAGTGACAGATGGCAAATCTGTTAGCTTCTGGGCTAGTCTGTAGCAGTAACTTGCTCCCTGTCACCTGTATGTCTCAGATGTCCTCCTGTGGGGATTCCCTAGGCTGCAGAGTATGAAAGGCATCTTATACCACAAGATGGCCTCACCTAACCTGTGAGAGGCAGCGACTTTTTCTTTTATAGGAGCTGATGAGTCCTGTATCAAAATGGCATAAGGCCACACAATCAGTCCTTTGGGATTATTTTATGATCTGACATTTCCATAGCTCAGCAGTTATCAACCTGTGGGTCACGACCCCTTCCACAGGGGTCACCTAAGACCATCAGAAAACATAGATATGTACATTACAATTCATAAAGGTAGGAAAATTCCAGCCCTAAATTAGCATCAGAAGTATTTTATGGTTGGGGGTCACCACAGCATAAGGGACTATAGTGAAGAATCACACCATTAAGAAGGTTGGGAACCTTCTAACTATGACAGTTAATAGCTATAAATAACACTTCCTTTAAAATGAAGAAATTATAAAGTTTTAAAAAGAAAGAGCAGAACACATTTGTACTAACAGATCATAGTTATTATATTGAAAAAAAAATGATTAACTCCCTGCATGTGTATGTCCAGGGATTTTTTAAATTTTATCAGGACTTAAACTGGTTGCGCTATTATTTGAATAGCTGGTACCATTATGTTTTTGTAGGGATGGCAGGTCTCCTGCCTTTCCCATGGGTCAACATATCCACTCCTGATGGCATCACCATGAGTGAATGATTGGCGTTGTTGCCCCGGTGCAGATGAAGAAACTGAGGCCCAACAATGCTAAGAAATTCCTCCAAATGCTCCAATGCCTATAGTCTCACTGAGACTCAATGTCTATAGTCTCACTGAGACTCAATGTCTATAGTCTCACTGAGACTCAATGTCTATAGTCTCATGGAGACTCCAATGCCTATAGTCTCATGGAGACTCCAATGTCTATAGTCTCATGGAGACTTAATGCCTATAGTCTCATGGAGACTCCAATGCCTATAGTCTCCTGGAGACTCCTTGCTTGTGCTAAAGGAGTGGTGATTTCTTTTCTCAACATAGTTTTACATTATAAATATAACAAAGAAAAAAAAGGAAGCTGGTGTTTTAATTGATCACTGGTGAATTAGTTGTGCTAGTGGCTAGATATTCTAACATAATCTATCAGGGCTTGTTAATATCACTCTAGTCAGATTACATTTCTATGTTTCATAAAGCAGAACATAGATAAATAAATAATAGAAAAATATCTGGCTGATCTGTGATTTCAAGCAAATTCTAAAGGCATAAAATTAGATAGTGATTATATTTTCATGCACTAATGATATTAACTTTTAAGTAATGTAAAATGTGGATTCTGAAAAAAATGATTCATGTGGCATATTATAAAGAATATAAGGTTTGAGAGTCTAAATTCTGCTCCTTGTAGAATTCTAGTTAGTGCCAATCAGAATCGGCTGGCGTTGGCCTCCTGACTTCCTGAGATCTGAGGTATAGACAATGTTGGCCTTTTCCTACAGTCAATTCTGATAACTGGTATTTATTGAATGCCAATAAGGGCAAGACTGTTTAGAAGAAATAACTTACTACGGGGAAGCCAGCATCTTGGTGACAGGTAAGTTTAAGAACTAAAGAGTGAATGTTACAGGTGATGATAGGAATTCATAACCACATAAATGATAAAGAGGCAGAACTACACTTCTACGGGAAGAGAAGACACTTTGTGATTTGGTCTCATGGATAAAGATGTTCTGAAGGAAGACAAGCTTAAACTGAGAGCTTGCTGGAGTTCTGTAATTAGTAATTTTGAAAGTCTTTCCAGCTTAAGGACAGATGTTTCCTGGTAAGGAGCGGTGAAAAGGGGAGTATGACAGGTTCTGTTGAGATAGTTCAGTCAGGAAAGCGCTTGTTATGCATTGAGGCTGCTGGCCAGCCAGTCTAGTGGAATCAGAGAGTTTCAGGTTGCGCTGCAGACCCTACTCTGGACATAATGTGGAGGGAAGTAGAGGAAGACATATGAACATGCCTTTTGGTCTTACATGCACAGGCACATGAACGCATATAACACTGGTAAACAATGACAAGTTAAAAATACTATATTCAAGAAGCAGCATTGCATATTTAAAGCAATGCTTTATAATAAATGTTCATACCTTTAAATGAAATTACCAATAAACTTATGAGAAAAGCGAAAGCTAGTTCATCTATTTGTATATTAAGTGGGGGATTTCCAGTGTTTATTTTGATATATATGTTAAAACAGCAGAAGTATGCCATTCTGAATAGTTTATTGTTTTAGTAGATGCAAAAGATTGCAGTGAGCTGGACATCTGGGAGTTCCCTAGAGTGACCAGGACTTAAATCTGTATGGAAGCGGTTTTTCAAGGGTGTCTGTAGTGTTTTACTTTTGTTACTATACTTTCTCAAGTGTAATGCTGTAGCCTTCTGTTTATATGTTCTAGAAGCTAAGTTGTAATGGCTGGAGACTACAACATTAAGGTCAGAGTCAGCACTTGGGCTTCTCTTCTTTTCTTAACTTCATGCATTTTCATTTAATGATTTATTTTTTTTGTCTTCTATTTATTATTCACTGTTGCATGTAATTTTTAAAAAAATCCATGCTAGCTCCGGCAAGGCTCTAGAATCCATTGCTGCCCGTCCCTCCTTGCCCGATGCTGAAAAAACGGCTGTCTGGCCCTTGTTACCCAGGCTGGCTTGTAAAGCCACCCAAACCTGTCCTTCCTGAAAATGCCTGGAGCTACCACTTGCTTTCCACAGGCCATTCACCCCTCAGTGGTTGGTTTGCAGGCTGCCAACAGATAGCCACATCGCCAGCTCCTAAGCTAGCTCTCCCGGTCTCCGCTTGCTGCTTGTCTGGTACATCAATGGCCACCTCATGAAAGGAAAACACTAGAGACTTTTCTATTTTAAAACCGACCAAAGGCGGGACGAAGAATATCCTGCCTCATCCTCTTTTGCCTATGGAGGCCAAGAACTATTGGTGCCCTGATAAACCTACAGGCTTGTAGCTCCCAGTTGCTCCCCATCTTCTCTGGTTTGACTCTCAAAAGTCTCCTTCCTCTCTTCCTATCCTGCCTGGAAATCCTGCCTTTCTCTTTCACGCAGCAATTGGCTTCTGCCATCTTTATTAGCCAACCAACCATTAGGGAAACAATTAGGGAAAGTCCTTCAACAGGTCACCACTGGTTTCAGACTACTTTTCAAAACTCGAGCTCCCTTTGTGGGTTCTATGACAAGGGAAGTCACTGTGTGCTTTCAGAGTTAGGACATAACACTGTAGGTAGACGTCCCAGAAAAACACAAGTCAGAGGGCTGTACCCTTTCTTTGCTGTTGCCTGCTGAAGATGGACTTATTTGTCTCTGTGTCTTTGTCAATGTTTCTATTGCTGTGAGGAGACCACATGACCACGGTGACTTTTTTAAAAGGAAAACATTTCATTGGGGCTGGCTTACAATGTATAGGGCTAGTCCACTATTGTCACTGTGGGAAACATTGTGACTTGCAGGCAGATGTGGTGCTGGAGAGATAGCGGTGAGTTCTACATCTGGATCAACATGAAGGCCGCTGAACTAGGCTTAAGTAGCTAAGACCTCAAAGCCTGCCCTCACAGTGACACACTCCTTCCAACAAGGTCACACCTACCTCTACAAGACCATGCCTCCTAATGGTGACCCTCCGTGTGGGACGAGCATTCAGAAACTCGAGTCTGTTCATTCTTATTTAAACCACCACACTCTGCTAACCTAGTTGATGCTCTCAGAACATTTCGTGAACAACCATTGTTATAATCTCTGATCCACTATTGTTATTCTCCTCTATGATTTTTACATAAGGATTAATAATGACTTCTCTTTCTTCTTCTTCTTCTTCCTCTCCTTCTTCTTCTTCTTCTTCTTCTTCTTC
The DNA here is from genome assembly GCF_008632895.1 of Mastomys coucha. NCBI lineage: Eukaryota > Metazoa > Chordata > Mammalia > Rodentia > Muridae > Mastomys > Mastomys coucha. Next base: position 8,660,224 of record NW_022196899.1, read on the forward strand.
TTCTTCTTCTTCTTCTTCTTCTTCTTCTTCTTCACTGCCAACTTGACAAATTTTGGGGAGAGATGGGATAAAAGAAGAAGCAATCTCTGCTGCATTGAAAGATGTGTTATGAATGTAATTTGTTTTCAGATTTCTTCTAAGCCTATGAGTTCATCCATCTAAGAGATGAGAGGGTTACTATTCAAATGTCATCACCAAAAGGGTTTGACTCTTACTACTATATTTTGTTGTTGGTTCCATGAAGAATAAAGGAATACTAGAACACAAAATTCTTTTTTTTTTAAAAAAAAGAATTTTTTGAGACAGGGTTTCTCTGTGTAGCCCTGGCTGTCCTGGAACTCACTCTGTAGACCAGGCTGGCCTCGAACTCAGAAATCCGCCTGCCTCTGCCTCCCAAGTGCTGGGATTAAAGGCGTGTGCCACCACTGCCTGGCTACAAAATCCTTAACTTTGAGTGAAGGATGTCATTTTGAGTCATTCCCTTTAAAATAAAGGTTTCAAATGAATTTTTTTTTCTGCCAAATATACTGAGTATATGTATTTTATATCCCCCAATCTAAAGGGAATATTTCTGAGAGTGGGGCACTGGCTCTCTGTTTAAGAGTTCTCTACTAAAAGGAAGTCTTGAACGGCCTATAGGGCTCTCTCCCGACATGCTGACAGCCTGGTGAGGGTAGCCATGTCCTTGCAAGCTGACCCAGGCACAAGGGCTTTATCCTGTCACTGTCAGATTTAAAATAAACAAATGCAAGCTTCTTTTGAAATGAACTGTTCTCTCTAGGGTCCCAGCCACTACTCCCATTTACAGTTGGATTTTGGCTTGTCAGTCCCTACATGTGAAGACAATTTCTAGGGGATTGATTGCTCCAGGTGCTTTCCCACGAAGCCCTTCAGATTTGCTTTAGAAGGCATGTTCACCTTTCAGTAAAGATTCCTCCAAAGCTGTGCTTTAATTATTAAAATGTTCTTCTTTGCAGTTAATGTTGCTGCTGCGAACTTCTTTTTTCACTGATCTTGATTCTATATTCTCGAGCAGCTTAAACCTTCCCCTACCTAACATCTGCTACACGCATTCATGCACACATGCCTACCCACACATCAAAACAAGACAAAACACCTTCTTGGGACACCTGATCTGTTAGGGTAGCCTGAGATAATGATAGTCTTACTGGAGTTTCATTAACATGGTGGAGTTTGGATTTTTCTTTCTTTTTAATATTGGTGAGCCAAATATAAGACAAATTTTGCTTGGAGACCTTGGTTCAACAAAGTCTGTAAATAGGAATTTCTTAAATGGTGCCAATTGCCTAATGAAAAAAAATCCTCACATCCTCCTATGCTGTTACTACTGATACTATCATCAGCTGGTTGAGCAGATGGATAGGACTTATCACTCCAAAAGTGCTTAAGTAGCTTTGGATGGCATTTTCATAAGAACATGTATTAGCATGAAAGAAAATATTTAGCCTGGAGAAAGGAAGACTCAGGGGTCTGCATGGTACCATGTTTAAACAATCTGAAGGAATGTTGAGTTGGGTAGGGGAAGGTTTAAACTGCTCGAGAATATAGAATCGAGATCAGTGAAAAAAGAGGTTCGCAGCAGCAACATTAACTGCAAAGAAGTACATTTTAATAATTAAAGCACAGCTTGGGAGGAATCTTTACTAAAAGGTGAACATGCCTTCTAAAGCAAATCTGAAGGGCTTCGTGGGAGAGAAGTCAATCCCTTAGAAATTGTCTTCACATGTAGGGACTGACAAGCCAAAACCCAACTGTAAACAGAAGTAGTGACTGGGACCCTAGAGAGAACAGCTCATTTCAAAAGAAGCTTGCATTTGTTTATTTTAAATCTGACAGTGACAGGATAAAGCCCTTGTGCCTGGGCCAGCTTGCAAGGACATGGCTACCCTCACCAGGCTGTCAGCATACCAGGAGAGAGCCCTATAGCAACCATACAAAATGAGCTCTTCCCTACTTCTCTCTGCAATTTCCCTCCAAGCTCCTTTTCTGTTCTACTGTTTCAGTTTCTTTCTTCCTTTTTCTGTTAAATCAAAACAACTTGTACAAGTCTTTTTTACGTACGTGATCTGGTACTCAGATATGAACATAGATGGCCATACCACATCTCAGAAATCTACGTCTTTCCCTTCGAGAAACTTACATCTTGCTACGGGAAACGTATCATCTCCTTGATCTCTCAAATCATAAGTTTACAAAAGAGTTTAAGGAGGTGAAGATTTAGGAGCAACAATTACATCAGATTGTTAGATAAATACAGCTTCTGAATGGAAATATTGTTTAATGGAGGTGTAACTCTAGATCCAAACAACGTTTACAAGCAAAGAAGGAGGGCCTTATTACGAAGGGAAAAAAGAGAAAGACTTCAGCCCAGTTAGAAACGAAGAGAAGGTCAGTGTGCCTGCAGCCGAGTTCCTACAGGCAAGTGACATAGCCTAATTTGAGGTTGGGACATTCAGGAGCTGAGTCAAACTTCTGTGTAGAGATCTGATTGATGGAAAGTTAGTGCAAGGGCCGGAACCTCCTGCAGTGGTCCCGATGGAGCATAGGCACGTGAGGATCCTTTTCAACAGCATTAAGTATAACATCTTTTTTTTTTTTATAGTAAAATGATAGATTATCTACCATTATTATTTTGTAATTTTCATCACATATTCATGGTCTCAGAAAGCATCGAAATAATAAGTAGTCCCTAGACTGACCCTGACCTTGCCCTCATCTTAGCTTCCTTACATACTGCCTGCATGAACACGGGCAATTTAGCCTTAGATCCATCATTTGTAAAATCCACTGAACATCTGTATCTTACAGTAATGGAAGACTGTCAAAATAGTCATGGTCATTTACGAGAAGAGCCAAGTCCATTGAATTAAAACACGTTTATTTTCTAAGTATGTATTTATTGGCTAAAATGTGATATTTTAATTAATATATATATATATTGTGATAATCAAGCCAACATCATTAGCCTATTCATCACAGCATTTGTCCTTGCTTTGTGGTAACATTTTCAAAGTCTTCTGCTCGACTGGTTGGACATTCTAGCACATTATTAAACTGCTTACCCGACTGTTTTTCTCCCACTCCTTGTAACTTCTTTCCTGTTGGCTAACCTCTCCCAGCAACTTCTCCTCCATGTCTCTCAACCGTCTACTCCTATGAGACCAGCTTTTAGAGATTTTGTATCTGTAAAAACTATCATGTAGTTTTTATGTCGCTGTATATAGCTTAGTCAACATAGTGTCTTTTGAAATGCATGCTATTTACCTGTACCTTTAAGGAAGTGTTTAAGACTTTGTAGCTATTGTCATAAGAACAAAAGACTTTCCACATTATCGTCATTGGAGTCTTAAATGGCCTAGCACTCTGGTGCTGCAAATGCACTCCAGCATTCACCTGACTGTAAGAGTTTTCTTTGACAATTTTCTGATGCTGTAGGTCTGTCCAATATTTTCATGTTGCTCACTTGCATGTACTTGTGACTAATAGGAACACATACATAATATCACCTAATTTTTCTTATGGTAACATTTTTAGTGTTCCCTAGGCAGTATTAGATAAATTTTAAATATATACATATATGTACGTATACATGCATATATATATAGTTGGTTCATACGTGGAAACTTATTTATAAATAACATTTGATAATAATCAAAAGTTATGTATAAAATTTTTGGGGAATTGTACAATAAATATATGATTTACTATTGGTTATTCCACATTCTTTTCTAAGAAGAAATTATTTTATTATTTTTCAAGATTCTTTAATAAAGTACTTCTTCAAGTGTAATAACCCAGACGTGTCTAATCAGAGTGAACCAGCTCACCTTCTGCTCCCAGTTCTGCTATTTAGTCAGGGATAACACTACAAACAGCCTGTCAGAGTTTCAGTTAGGCAAATAAAACAAACAACGAGACCCAAGCGACACATGCACTTATTAGCGACCCTTAAATCGGTATCTATATGGATACTTGTAGCAAATAACAGTTAATGACAAATAGAAAAGCAGAAAGGAGGCTAAGAAATAGGAGGAGTTGGGAAGTGGGGAGAGGCATGTTGGGAACAATGGGAAGGTGGTCATGATCAAAATATATTGCGGAAAATTATCGAAGATTAAATGAGAAATTTAAATTAAAAAAAGAATATCACCCATGTAGACATGGTCCTTCTGTATTATACCAAATGAATTTATTTAATACAAATCTTTTGTCAGTTAAAGATATCTTACAATAAAATAACCATGTGCTGAAGTTTACTGAAATAATGAATTACAATCTCTATAACAAGTTCTTTTATATGTAAGGCACATGTACTGGTATTTTTCCTCCATTTTCTCCAGAGGACGGAATCCTTTATGGACCTAAGAGGAAGAAATAAGAGGCTTACCAATTTATATGTGGGATACAAAATATTTGCCTAAGCTTTGTTAGCACTTTAGGTTTTCAGGAGCAGGAGTAACTCTTCATGATGCATGTAAAGAGTATGGCCAGGTCTGGGCTTACATCTTGAGTAATGGCTTAGGGAGCTTACAGGGGCAATTAGAACTAAAGATTTGTCCATAATATTCCTGCCCATCAACTATATGAAACCTGGGCCAAATCACCTTTTGATAGGTAAATAATAACATGCTTTTCCCTATGGAGAACACATAATATGCACGTTTTAATCTACCTGAGAGTACACCTTTGTCAGAATCATACATCATTAATGATTGTTCTAGCATTGTTTTCACAAAATGATAACGGCAGTGATTTGAATCTCCTTTCTCTTGTTGCTAATGTAGTCCGCTACTGTATAGCTCTTAGTCATCTTGTATTCTCTGAACAAACTCTCCTGGCTCTCCATTTTTACTGTGATGCTGCAGCAGGGCAAACACTCCTTTTATTCCCGTCTCTTCTTATCTATTCTGATACTCTTGGTATTCTGGGCTGAGAATCAATCATCTTCAAATTTGGCTAGAAATCTTTGCATAAGTCATGCTCATATTTATATGCTTTCAAAATGAGAATATAAAGAAGCAGCAGTTTCATTTTATGGAAAGTCTTACATTTTCCTTTTGAGTTATAGAATATAAAGAAGATATAATCAACAAAATCAGCTTTCGGGACTGCATCTTCTAAAATTAGCTTGATACAATATGGACATAAATTATCTAACTTGATTATCAAAAAAGAAAGAAAAATGCCACTTTGCATTCCTGTTTCCACTTTTACATTTTAGCTTACTTCATAGTAGTCGTTGGGGAATTGTATTTTTAAACCAAAGTATTTTTCCATTGTGTTTTTTAAAAAAAGATAAAGTTATAAAAAGCTATACCAACAACACTGAAGCAGTTCAAGATCCAGTAGGATAAAAATATATCATTTTTCCTCTTTTAATTTTTAATTCTACTTCAGTAGACATCTCCATTTTTCACTCCTCTTTTTTTAAAATTTTTTTACGGGATTCTTTGTGAATTGCATATTGTGCACCCCAATCCAGCTCATCTCTCATACCTTTGTAACTGCCCTCTGACCTTGCAACCTATCCCTACCCAAAGAAACTGAAAATGATAATTAAGGCAAAAACAATACAAATATCCCCCTGGAAGCTATATTATGTTACAATGGATCCACAGTATTCTCTTTTGCATGGTTCCACATTGTTCCTTGAAAATACTTATTGCAATGAGTCATTGGTCTTGTTTGAGGACTCCGGCTTCTGCTACACTATGAATACTAGATCCTTACTGGACATAACTGGATCCTCTTGGATAACCTGGTTTTTCCTGTATCATGGACCTCCTGCAGCTGGGAACCAGCAAGACCTGTCTCTCCATGCACTCCAAAGGTTCATAGGTGGGGTAGATGCTGTGGTGGGCCAACCCCGAACCTTCCTTTGGGCTTGGGTTTGAGCCCAGTTGGTCAGCCCATCAGCTCTCCTGCACCCACCCACACCACCAGGTGGAATTCTCCAGTACTGCAACAGTACTCCTACAATTCTGTCACCAGGAAGGGACAGAGCCAGCCACCCATGCTTTCCTGTCCTTGCCCATGCCTCCTTGTTTCACCTCACTGGCATAAGGAATTACAGTAAAATAACTTGGAAATTGGCAAAATTACATCAAAAAGTGACTCACATTCCATCCCTGCAGTGAAGTCACTATAGCAGGATGCAAGTATCTGATGATGTCTCTTAAGAAGTATAAAATCTCCAGATCCAATTTGTGCAGTAATTTATATGAATGGGGGTGGTGATAAGTCCGGAACTGGGAAGGCAGAGGCAGGTAACTGGAAAGTTTAACTGGGCTTAACATTTATATCATTTCAAACAAAAATACAGTTAAAAACAAGAAAATAGAATGTGAGGTCAGCATACAGGGCAATAAAACATTATAATGCTTGGTGAAATTTTCCATAAGATACTTTAGTCGTTCATTTACATCCTTATATCTAAACTGTTAAGTCATACCTTTATGAAGTCATTTTAGAGATAAGCAGTGATAATTTAAATTTTGCATCTGTAATTCCATTTTTAATAGCTAGTGCCACACTTAAACAACAAATGAACTGAGGAAATAAAAGTTCTTAAAATAGAATATGTTAAATAAATATTTGCTAATTGCATTTTATAAAAGAAGGTTTTCATATAATATCAAAAGTACATAAGTTTAGTAAAAAATCAAATAAGAGCTTGCAATGTTATAAATCTATTATATAGTTTATAATTTGATTTTTAAAATGAATGTTTAATAATGTTTCATGTGCTATTTATTTTTTTCTTTTTTTTTAATTTTTTCCTTTTATTGGATATTTTCTTTATTTACATTTCAAATATTAACTCCTTTCCAGCTCTTCCCTCCAGAAACCCCCATCCCATCCCTCCTCCCCCTGCTTCTCTGAGGGTGCTTCTCCACCCACCCACCCACTCCCACCTTTTAGCCCTGACATTTCCCTACACTGGGGCACTGAACCCCCTCAGGCCCAAGGGCCTCTCCTCCCACTGATGTTCAACAAGGCACATATGCAGTCGGAGCCATAGGTCCCTCCATGTGTTCTATTTGGTTTGTTGTCCAGTCCCCGGGAGCTCCAGGGGGTCTGGCTGGTTGACACTGTCACTCTATAGATGGGGCTGCAAACCCCCTCAGCTCCTTGAGTCCTCCATTGGGGACTCCAGTGGTTGGCTGTGAGCATCCCCCTTAAATATAAGAGATAGTATGGAAAAACCTAGAAATATATGTTAACGGCACTTTTTCATTTTAGAAAAAATGTTTAGAAATTTTAGAAAAGCAGGTTTTCAAACATCAGGTGGTTTTAATAGTATGGCAATCAAATAGAAATTCACACATTGTCTAATATATTTATCAGCTTGAAGTCCTGATGAGAAGTAAGCAGGTGAATGGAACAGAATCTCAGGTGTGCTGCCAGGAGCAGTGTGAGTTATTCTGGAAGTCACGTTCACTCTGGAAGTCACGTGCTCATATTATGCTCCAGTCTTAAGCCCGTTTTCCTATCACCACAGAAAAAAAAGTACTTACCGTTTTTTGATAATAATATGGGCAAAATTTGATTAGTATGTTAATTATATGAATCAATTATGCTAATTTTATACAGCAAGATGGAAATGCAGATGAGCTTTCGCTTTAGAAGTAGGGGGAGACAATAGCATACATATGCTGCAAATCAAGCTACAAATCACAGAGCGCATTCAGGGCTGCTGTCCATGGTACTGCCCCTTTGCCGAGCATGACTTTTCAGACTGTTGGAGCATTCCTAGAGATTTTTCCTACTGACTGACTAATTAGTTAATTAAAATAAAATGTAGGTAAGAAATGCCAAGCATCCCGGTCTCCCTTCGAGGCTGCCGTGTCACAAAGTAAACCTTTTGTAAGTCCTTCTTCAGAATAGTGCCTTTCTCGGTTGGCCTTGCACTCTGGTTTCAGCTCGTTAGTTGGTTTCGATGCTATTTTTGCAAAGCTGTTTCTTACTAGTTGTTCAATACTAAGTCCATTCTTAGTGTTCTGAATGGAGTGATGATGAAAGAATGTTTTCTTTTTGTATCGTGACGGGTTATGAAAGGGCTAGGAAATGTTTACAACTTAGTATTTGCTGAGGACAGAGCACACCCTTTCATTTCAGTCTGATTTCGTAAAATGCCAGGAGGGAAGGTAGAACTGAGGGAGCTTATGTGAATGGCATTCAGACGCAGCAGCTTTGTGTTACAGAAGCTGAAGAACTGACCCTGCCAACCAGAATCAAGAAGTCCTACTGCCCAGCAAAGTTACTGTGCTATCCCAGTCAATGCAGGAAAAATGATGGTCAATGCTAGTACACTTGTTTTGAATTATTTTAGTATTTTCATGATCAAGCCAAAATTTTCTGCAAAAAAATGTGCTAAGTATTGTAATAAATAGCAATGGTGTTGACACTGCATCATGTCAGGATTTCGTGTTCTTGACACTGCGGTTATCAGGAACACAAACGGGAATGTAAACTCTGAAGAGGATCTTTAATAGGCACATTACCCCACTCTTCTATGTTTTCATTTCCAATAAAATAAAATTCCAATATAAATAAAGATTTCAGCATGGTAACTTGGGATGGTCAATGTAGTAAGCACAGTCAACTCTGAATAAGCTATGTAGTGTCACAAGTATCCAACACTTCCAGGCCCGCTGTGCATTCCGTGTGTTAGGTTCTATTTCTGATGAAATGTGAGGTGTGCATATTGTATGCATTTATATATATATTGTTTGTTTTTGCTGTTGTTGCTCACTGGAATATTCCTAGGTTATGTTAGAATACACTCAGGTAAAGTTAAGTCCACCTAAAAAAGAATTTCCTTGAGTGCCTAAAATGTCCCAGGTGGTAATATAAGGTCGGAGACCCCAGATGAAAACATATGTTCACTGCTTTCATGAGGTTTACCAGCCATTTAAAAAGAGACACCTGAAGCTCTTATCTATAGTGGGCAAAATGTTACAGGCAATGTGTGCAAAGGATTCCCCCTATGGAAACGGACTGTGAAATACAGAGTAAATGAAGGAGATTCCTAAAGGGTAGAGCCTGCCACGTGCTGTCTCTTCCACTGTATTCTGTTCATCTGCTCATTCAGCCCTTCCTTCTATCCCCGGCCGCTCAATATCAATGAGCTCTCATTATGCTACAGGTCAGTGTATTGAGTCAGAAGGATTCAGGGTCTCTCACATTTTGGAGTGTAGGATCTAGTTAGTGCAAGCCTCCAGATACATCCTTTAAAAAATAATCTAATTTTATACGAAGTTCATGTATTTGTCTTTCTAAGTGCATACATAACTTCATGACTATGAAATTAAAAAAAGAACTTTTCAATTTATCTTCATTGTGTGTATGTATACGTATGTGTGTGAAAGAGAGGTCTGTGTATATGCTGTGCAATTATGTGTATAAGTGTGTATGTATAACAGAGAGAGAGGTGATTTACATATGTGTGTGTATGTGTGTGTGTGTGTGTGTGTGTGTGTGTGATATCTGTGTGGGCTTATACATTGGAAAATGTGAAAGTCAGTGAAGAACGTTGTGTAGTTGGTCTCTTATCCAGTTGTAATGAGTTCCAGGAGCCAAATTTATATGACGTGAAAATTGTCTCCTGGGCCATGTCTCTGGTCCTATGTGACATTTTCTATCAAGTGTGCTTAAAACTACATATTGCTGAATTTTATTCATAATATGCAAAACCTTATAATTTCGTGGTGGCATAGTCCATTTTCTTTTTCAATCATAGTTGAGAATGCCGTTTTATTTTCTACTTTCTGATCATTCTTTTAATTTTATTCATTTTATCTTCTTTCCTCAATTTTAACAGGTATGTTCTTACTCTGTAGGCTAGCCTGGGTTTGTAATCTCTGTATAGCTCAGGCAGGGCACATCATCTTATTTTAATAAGTGATTTATTTTATTTTATTTTACTTTTACTTCCTCCTTTCTTCTTTCTTTCTTTCTTTCTTTCTTTCTTTCTTTCTTTCTTTCTTCTTTGTAATATTGGCTTATTCCCAAATAAATGATAAAATCATATACATAAATCAAACTGCTTTTAAAATAAATTTCTCTGATATTTAGTATCAGGTAATTATATTAAAGATTTTATGAATCAGATCCTTTCATTTCCATGTATAGTGCTTTCTGGTCATCCTCACTCTCATGTCAGGGATAGCAGAGTTAGGGATTTTTATATTCTGTTTCAAAAGAAACTACCAATTACACTTTAAATATTTTTAAAAGTTACTCTGTAGTCTTCTATTAAAATTAAAGTCATATCTGCTTAATGTATGAAAATTTAAAAACTCATCACTTCTTTCCCATGCTTTCACACGTCTGTGTCACACAGATGATTCATGTAATACCATATAAAATGAACTGATACATTTTACTTTGGAATTATACATTTTCAATTATATTTTAGCATGCCATATTTATGAATACTGAGAGAAACTTCTTTCATCACTATTTTTCATATTACTAATTAATATTATTAAGAAGCCAAATTGTTGTCATTTACTAGTATTTGTTTCATTTATGCTCTCACTGGAGAGATATTTGGGTATCTTTGGGTATATTTGGATATATATTTTTCAAATCGACATGAAACTATATCAGAAATCACATTATTTTGCTTCAAACGTAAATTATACTACAGAGTTATAAAGTCACACAAAATGCGGAAGAAAAACCGATCTGTAAAAGACTGTGTCAACAATGCTGTCAGGCCACATAAATTGTAGGTCCATGAGATCATAGACACAGAAGAGCTTCCCACAATCCACTTCTCAGACACTTGAGAATGGGAGATTTCAGATCAAGGATGCATTTAACTTTCCACCCTACTTGGGGAAACCATTATGAACAGCACAGGGAATAAGTAGTTCAGTAATACAGCACAGCCTTTCAATACTGAGACGACACTGGGTGTAACTAGGACTTAGAATCACTGATGGAGATCACGGTATGGCCAGCCATATAGAAAGGGCGAAGAAAGCCCGTATGTGAAGGTTTTTGATAATCAAACCTAGGAGCCTGGTTTCCTGTTAACACCTGTTTACTTTATCTTATTTCATTTCATTTTAAAATCTTAAACGAAGAGCCTATGGTTTATTTAGCTCCAGCAGGAAGAATTTTACCATATAGAGAACACTCAATAAAATATTTGTGTAAAAATAAACTAATGAAAACCTGATTGTAATTGCACAGAATATAAAGTTTTACCCATACATTTCTCAAAAACTAGTTTTATGAAAATGGAGGTATATAACATTGCATATAATTTTACCATAGGCTCCATAAAAACATCTTTTTTATCTTTAAATAGAAACATAACCAAGGATGACACTTAACAAAATTAGTATCATTATGTGCATTCACTTAGAAGTGTTTTGAAAAAGCATGGTTGAGTATTATGTGTTGGCGAGTGTAAGGACAGAAGAATCAATTTACCAGGACCCTGTGGTTTCCATAGGTTAGAGCTGTGAAGGGTCAGTGTGATTCCTGCTAAGGTGTCATTGTCTCTGAGGTCGGCAAGGGTTCCTGGAGGTGCCCTGTTTGCAAACACCTGTCAGCTGTTGCTGGATACCATGATTTCAGTTAGTTTTATTCAATAGAACATTTTCAGATATTCCAGGCAAACTGAGAGTTATGTATAAAAAATATCTTCAGGTCTGTCTCCTAACATAGTTTTCTTACACAAAGAATGGCAATTTAATTTCTGAACAGAATTTTCATCATTTTCAGAAAAACTTGTGCTCTGCTTCCTAACTTTTTATTAACTAGAAGTGTGTTCTTCAGTCAAATGCTGGATAAACAGGTTTCCATGGATTAATTGGGAGTAACTTAGATTAAGAGGCATTTCTCACAAAAAAGGATTTCCTAAGAGCATGCTTTCTGTCTTGAGTGCCTGTGAAGTGATCTCAGCTCTCTTTGAGCTCCTCATCTCGACTACACATTTAAAATAATAGAGGATTTGCACCTTAGTAGATGATGAGAACTATATTCAAGGAATATAAAACCTTTGTCTCATGGAATGGTGTTTCTTGACCGAACAGCTTTTAGCTTAACTTTTGTATGGCTCAATTCACATTTATTTTTCTGAGGGCCTTACACAAATCAACTTGCTTAATTTACAAACAAATCTGGGAAGTAACACCACCACAACAACCTCATGTCCTATGTTAGGGCCCTGGAGTGAGCGACTTTAAGAAATTTGCACACACAGCAAATGTATGCACCGAAGAACCAGCTTTTGTTTTCCCAGCTTTGCCTGTTTCTATGGAATACTAACTATTCTTGGGCATTTTTTTGAGAACTGAGTGAGATGGTTTCTGAAGACATATTTATGAAAGACTTTTGTCTTTGCAAATATTTACTTTTAAAATGTATAGATTTTTAAATAAATTTTGAATAAAAACAAAAATGATCATTTGGTAGGCAAAAAAAAAAAATCTGTATAAGTAAAAATAATTGGATGTCACAAGAGTTGTTGGAGCCCCACATTCCACATGAGTTATTTTATGGAATATTGGGTCACAGATAGTTGAATCTCTGAATTAGAGAAGACAATTTATTCAGGATTTCACTGTTTTTGCACACCCAAATTTGAGTTTCAGCAGACTATGCTGAGAGTGGAGGAATCATATTGGGAAGAATGACACCTTCAAGAACTAAAGATCCTGTTAATTATTTAATGGTTCAGGAAAATGCCATAAAAAGCTAAAAGTGCATAAAAGGGAATCGATTTAATTTTACAAATTTTTATAAATATTACCATAATGGTGCTAACATATGCCTTCTGATACCAGGTCAGGAAGTGGCATCATAATTGGTTTGTGGTCATTCATTGTCTAGCAGGGAGTAATGCCAGGGCACCAGGCAGAGGACAGCTATGCCCAAAGCAGATTTCCTCATTACTATTCAGATCTCTGCTGTGTGGTTAGTTTTCTTGCATATGATGATTAATCTCAATTTTTAACTTTAGCTCTAGAATCACACAAATGATGATCCCAAGGGTATACATACGGAGTATCTTTCCTAGTCTGATTGCAGTGGGAAGGCCTGTGGGTAGCACCAGTCTCTGGACTGGAGTCCTACATTATAAAAGGAGAAAGTATGGTGAGCAAATCATACATCGGTTTCTGATTCCTGATTGCAAACACAATATGACCAGCTGTGTAAGCCTCCACTGCTTTAAATTCCCCACCATGATGTATTATATCCTGGAACTGTAAGCCAAAATTAACTCTTCCTTCTTAATGTGTTTTTTATCAGGATAATTTGTCATAGCAACAGAAACAAAACATGGAGGGTCTGCTTTTGTAAATTGAAATAGAATTTTTACAAAAAAAAAAATTCTAAAAGCAATAATGTTTAAGGATGTATGGTTATATGTACTTACAAATAGTTTATTTGGGGTAAATTTGTTTCGTTTAAAATTAACGATTAATCGTTCTAAGATGAGTGTGGTGAATATCATCTAGGATATATAAACTTTAAGTAGAAAAACAGATTAGCATTACAAATGCTGGTGACACTAGTCACTTTCCAATTCAGAGAGTCAATAATCTGTAACGGTACGAGGATAAAAGGTAGATTCCATAACAACCTGTAGATTGATTTCAGTGCATTTGGAATTCTTGTTGTGTCTGTGTGAGAACACTGGTAGGTAACAAGATAAATAGTTCAGGAGCTCAGAGAGAAACTAGGAGTGACATCGTCATTTTATTTCCTGCATGAGCCAGAGACTCTGGCTAGCTACATTCCCAACATTATGCTCAGCATATGCTCAGTACATGGATAATAATGGAACCGTGGTTCGTTTATGGTCTCCTTGTCCCACATAAAAGTAATCATTGACTTACATGAGTCCATAAAAAGTTTGTGTCTCCCTTCTCCTAGAATCTCAAATATTTTTACAAAGTGAGGTAAGTATGATGATAAAAGTTACATGTCAATACATTTCATTCAGCTGGCACCAGTGCTTGGAAATAAAAACAAGTGGAAACTTAGTAGACTAAATATTACATCTCATATTTAACTGGAAATATTAACTAAAGTTGTGCGGAATGGACTCTAGCCATGCTTGTACTATTTCTAGTTCAAAGTTGCACTGAGTGTTTTGCCTATTATAATTTTCAGAGTTTTAGACAGCACTAAATTCCTCTAAAACTTTTTGCTACTGCATAAGCATTGGATTGCATTAAGGAAAGACCTGCTCGATATCGTATACATTTCTGTTTATAAGTTTTATGCCACTTTCAATATTCATATAAATATACATATATATCTCCCAAATACTTAGTTTTGGGTTTACTTTATTCCTCTCAACATCTGCAATACATTCAAAGGAATGATACCAGGTTGGGTGGCTTGGAAGTAGATAAACAATCTGTCTATATAAAGACAGTGCCACTAGTGATAACTTTTTAATAACATGATGCTAGGTACCTGCCTTTGAAGGACTACTGTTGTCTTGCTCAAAAATGTCCTTTCTAAGTCTTCCCTGCATTTGCCTCCCATAACCTTCCTTCAAAGCTCAGTTCTAGAGAAACTTTATCTGTGAATACTTCCTTGACCTTCCCAGGAACATGTCTCTGACTTCTGTGTTTTACCACCCCCCCAATCCCTCCAGGCAGTTCATTGCTTGAACACTTGGTGCAATGAAGAACACTGGTTTTTTTTATGAAAGTGTCTAACCTCTCTAGGCAAATTTACTCATATGCATTTTCATGTCTGCGATCAGGTCTTCATTTAATGTCAGAGAAGGTGTTTCAGTTTGGTACTGAACGGGAGCTAATCAATGTCCTCTCAGGTTCCAGATGAAAACTAATATGGCCAAAAAAGGTACTGATGACAAGGGCACATATTATTAGAGTTCATTACTAATAATTAGGGCTGTCGGAGAGTGGAATGACCTGCCTTTACAATGGAGGTCAAGCACAGTGGATGATATGCAGCAGAAATGTAGCAAAGCTGAGCTCGGGATTCCCCTCCAACTCTTGTGTTCTGTGTCTTACATTTTTCTCATGTGTCATTTACTATCCTCTTAGGTAGTCTTCAAAAGTACTTTCATGTATATAAAACCTCATTTATTTGAACCAGTTTCCTGTGGTGCATGTAGGGAAAGGTATTATCATTCTAATTGCTCAGTAAAATGAGGCATAAAGAAGTTAAGCGACTTGAACAGGGATACTCAGTCAGCATTAAATTTGAGACCAGAATATCATCTTCTTCTTGGTAGTTTTGTAACTTATTTATAGAGGGAATACATTAAATTATTATTTTAACATTTGAAGGAACATAGGTATTGATTTTTCATTATGATATGTTTTCCAGATTATACATTTATAAGATGCTTAATTTGTTTTACTAATGAAACTTCTGTTTATAATTTTTATGTCACTTTCAGTTTTCATACTTATCAATAGCTCTCAACAATTTGAGAAGTATATATTATAGGATATTGAACCTACGATGAAGCAGAGAGAAGATGGTATGTGTGTCTGCTGCCAGGGTGTGGAACAGAAGGACTGGACACTAGCTTGCTGAGCATTCATTTCCTATTTCTTGTCTAGACCTCCAAGACAGTGGTCTAGCCTGTTTCCAGGTAGCACTCAGTTTAGGCGGACGCGATGGTTCCACGTAGTCCTCAGGAGAGCAAGACATAAGGAATGAATGATGTCGAATTAAACAACTGCCATACATTTTATTTTATTCTAGACTCTCTGACTTTTGATCTTGTAAGTGCTTAAGAGAGAACTGCACTTACACATTTGATAGATATATCCTGGAGGTAATCTGAAATTGAATAATGGCATTAGATCCATCCAGGCTGCCCCACCCTGTGGATCCATCCCTTACACAGACACCAAACCCAGACACTCTTGTGGTTGCCAAGAAGTGCTTGCTGACAGGAGCCTGATATAGCTGTCTCTGGAGAGGCTCTGACAGTACCCGACTAATACAGAAGTAGAGGCTCACAGCCATCCATTGGACTTGAGCACAGGGTCCCCAATGGAGGAGTTAGAGAAAGGACTGGAGGAATGGAAGTGGTTTGCAACCCATAGGAAGAACAACAAATTCAACCAACCAGACCCTCCAGAGTTCCCTGGGACTAAACCGCCAACCAAAGTGTACACATGGAGGGACTCATGGCTCCAGCCACGAATGTAGCAGAGGATGGCCTTTTCAGACATCAGTGGGAGGAGAGGCCCTCGGTCCTGTGAAGGCTCCATGCCCCAGTGTAGGGGAATATGAGAGTAGGGAGGCCAGGAGTAGGTGGGTGTGGGGGGGAACACCCTTATAGAAGCAGGCAAAGGGAAGAAGGAATAGGGGGTTTCCGGAGTGGAAACTGGGAAAAGGGATAACATTTGGAGTGTAAATAAATAAAATATCCAACAAAAAATGATGGCATTAGCTGCTAATTTCTGTTACCTCTTCCTGTGTAACATGCCACCCTAGAACACGCTATCTCAACACATTGCAATCCTCGCTGCTCACGATTGTGATCACTGAGTGCCTATCTTTTATCTTGTGTGTGATTAGTCACTCATCATTAATTGTCAGCAGGAGGCTTGCCTGTGTTTTTTTGCCAGAACCATTTAGTTCTTCTCCTTGTGACCTACTTGTTAGATGGCGCACGCAGCTATTTTAGAGCACAGTGGCCTGTGACTTTACGGGAGAGAAGGTAGGACTCTCCCATTCTATGTCGTTTGGACGCTGAAGTTTAGAATAATTACTTCATCTAACACTGTATAAATCAGTGCATGGCAGTTCACAAGGCCAGCTCACATGGAAGCAGAAAGAGCCTACCTCATATAGGGGGAGGAACACTGACCGTACAAAGGAGATGACAGGAAGTATGTGTACTACTCTTGGTGGCTTCCGTTCCAAGCAGCATACCGTGACCAACCACAGTGGTGACAGATGGCAAAACTGCAGTGGAGTTGGAAATCTGGACTTGCTTTGCTGAAGCTCAGAATGCTACCAAGCAAGCGTGCTCATTAAAATTCTTCATAACAATTTCAATTTTCTTAAAGTCAATCGTTTAACACGAGTTCTGGGTTTGTAGCTATGTTTTTGCTCTCTATATAGTTGTCTTTTTAAAATTCTGAATGCCTATAACTATACATTTCCTGATATGTACCATATCATCCGTTTGGGATTCCAATTTCTCCCCGACCCCTTCTCTCTTTCTCTCTGACTTAAGTCCCTCCTCCTTTCCTTTTTTCTTCACTATCCGTCATGTTTACAGAAGTCATTTTCATTATGGGATTCCTCACGATCTTTTCCTGCTAGTATTCATTCTCTTCCTCTTCTTCCCTACTCCCTATGTCCCGTTTCATCTTCACTTATTTAGTCAACTGGTTAAGTAGTTCTAGGGGCCCACTCTGTTTCAGTAGGGTGTCAAAGGCCATGCTGTTGACAGAGTCAGTCTTGGGAAGGACTTGAATATATATTATTCATATACTAATTACCTAATTGTGTTGTGGCCTCAGATTCTTGGTTTTATACAATAGGAACGAGCCTGCCTCATGTTTGTGTAAACAAAATAAATTGTTTCTATGACATTTATTTATAAAATATAATATTCAGATTTTGAGTAAGCCTGGAGTTTCATGTAGATTAAATAGATATTTTCTTTTAATTTATATAATAAAAAGTTTAACAAACATCTGATGGAGTTCTTTATATCTGAGCAAAGGCAAGATTTATATCTGTCTTGTAAGGCATAATTATTGATACATAACAATTCATTCTTTTCTATGTGATACTATTTTAAAATTTGAAATTGTTCTTTTAAATTTCTAGGTTTGTGCTCTTTAATTTTACTTTCATTTATGCACTTTTAAGGCAGCTGGTTGCAAATTTCGCTTTTAAAATTTTAATTATTTTATTTGTTTACATCCCAGTCATTGCATTCATCTCATTGTTGTGTTTGTGACATCACATTTAAATAACCATTTTGATGAATGGAAGTGGTATATCTTTTCTGTAGTGAAGTGAACCTCAACCGTCAGGTCCCTTCATTTAAACCAAGAATGAATTACACCTAGACATGTAAATGAATGGCCTGGCAGTATAAGTAACAGAACGAATACACTTGACAGGGGTTTTGGTCATATCATTTAAACAACTTAAAGCTGGCTGGAAAAATAATCCTTCTACAACATCAGCATCATGCTATGAATATTTCATAGCAATAAGCTCAACCATGCTCCTTTAATAGAATCTTTTATAAAACTGATGAAACTTGCAGTCAGGGTTGCGGAAGAGAACTTTTCAATAAGGTTTTCTGTTGGCACATATTACTCATTTTGTTTGTAAAATCTACTTCTCTGCCGAGCATCCCATTCTGGCACCTATCATCTTTTCACTAGAGAAAAAAACTACTATATATAGCTTATGCCAAATTTTATACAAATAAGGAATTTTGTTACTTAGTATACTTAATTATATTTTAATATTTTCTGTTCTGTAAAATAATTATGATTTCTTTTTCATCAATGTTTTATTTGATAAAAATATTTCCAACTTCTTAGATAAGCTGCATAGAATATTATAGAATATGATTTGTCTTGGGGTTGCTTTTCATATGTCTGGGCCAGCCAGTGCCCTGAGCAAACCTTGGGCACAAACTCTGCAGCCAGTCCCACAACACCCAGAGAAAGCTCCACTCCTAGGTGAGGAGGATACAACATCTGTCCCAAAACCAGGAGTAACTGGGACCAACAAGACCCAGGCACACAGGAACTCCTTTAGCCCAGTGTCATGGATTGCTTTCATTCTGTCTCGGCCAGTGGCCTAAGCAGACCTTGAGCCCAAATTTTGCAGCCAGTCCCACAGAATCCAGAGATGGCTTCCCTCCCAGGCACTCTGATACCACCAGGATCAGAGGTGAGAACACATCTGTCCCTACACTGGAAGGGGTTGGAACCTGCTGGACCCAGGCACACAGGAACTCCACCAGCCCAGTGGCTCAGGTTGTTTCTGGTCTGTTTGGGCAGGTGCCCTGAACAGACCTTGGGTACAAACTCCACAGCCAGTCCCACAGCACCCAGAGGAAGCTCCACTCCCAGGTGCTTTAACAAGCCCAGGATCCCAGAATCCCAGGATCCCAGAATCCCAGGATCACAGAGACAGCTTGACTCTGAGGAGTTCTGACATAACCAGGATCACTGGAAGGAAAAGCTCCAGTCAGATTAAGCAAGGGCAGGTAGCACTGGAGATAACCAGATGGTGGTGGGGGTTGAGGGGTGGGTGGGGAGGGCAAGCTTAAGAAAATAAACAACACAAACCAAGGTTACTTGGCATCATCAGTACGCAATTCTCCCACCATAGCAAGTTCTGGATACAACATCACATGGGAAAAGCAAGATTCAGATCTAAAATCACTTCTCATGATGATGATACAGGACTTTAAGAAAGACATAAATAACACCCTCAAAGAAATACGGGAGAACACACATAAAAAACTAGAGAAGCCCTTAAAGAGTAAACACAAAAATCCCTTAAAGAACTACAGGAAAACACATTCAAACCGGTGAAGGAAATGAACAAAACGATCCAGAATCTAAAAATGGAAATAGAAACAATAAAGAAATCAAAAAGAGAGACAACCCTGGAGATAGAAAACCTGGGAAAGAAATAAGGAGTCATAGATGCAAGCATCACCGACTGAATATAAGAGATAGAAGAGAGAATCTCAGGGGCAGAAGACACCATAGAAAACACTGACAGAACAGTCAAGGAAAATGCAAAAAGCTCCTAACTCAGAACATCAAGGATATCCAGGAGGTAATGAGAAGGCCAAACCTAAGGATAATAGGTATAGAAGAGAGTGAAGAATCCCAATGTAATGGGCCAGTAAATATCTTTGACAAAATTATAGAAGAAAACTTCCCTAACTTAAAGAAAGAGATGCCCATGAACATACAAGAAGCCTACAGAACTCCAAATAGACTAGACCAGAAAAGAAATTCCTCCTGTCACATAATAATCAAACCACTAAATGCACTAAAAAAAGAAAGAATTTTAAAAGCAATAAGGGAAAAAAGGCAAGTAACATATAAAGGCAGGCCTATCAGAATTATACCAGACTTCTCACCAGAGACTACAAAAGCTAGAAGATCCTGGACAGAAGTCATACAGACCCGCCAAGAACACAAATGACAGCCCAGGCTACTATACCCAGCAAAACTCTCAATTTCCATAGATGGAGAAACCAAGATATTCCATGACAAAACAAAATTTATACAATATCTTTCCACAAATCCAGCCCTACAAAGGATAATAGATGGAAAACACCAACATAAGGAGCAAAACTACATCCTAGAAGAAGCAAGAAAGTAATCTTTCAACAAAGCCACACAAACTAATTCCACCTCTTACAACAAAAACAACAGGAAGTCACAATTACTTTTTCTTTATATCTTAATATAAAAATTAATATTATCAACATATCCTAATCGAATGAAATCCAAAAATATGAGGAATTAGAAACTTGTTGACTGTCATCCAATGGTCTCTCTAATTTGATATTGGAGAAATAGGTACAATATTGTACAATACATATACACTTTCAGCTTGTTTGTAAGTGACAATGTCTTGCTGTGTACAACATAATGGTCTTGAAATCTGCTTCTCCTATCTCAGCCTCTCTATTAGCAGTAAAGTTTATTTGATGTTTTAACACTATTCTATGGTTTTCAGAACAGCTTACATATTTCAAAAGTATTTATGCAGACAAAAGAAATGTAAACAGTTAACTTGGGAGGTGGCTTGTAAGAGAACAACGAAGAGTGAGACTGAATGCTTTGCTTGACATTTGTAACTATTGTATCAAGTTTGAAGAAGAGGACTTTATAAGTTATTCTTTCTCTGAGATGAATGCTTTTCCAAATTATCACAGCCAATGAACCAGAGTCTTACCCTCACCTAATGTCTGTGCCACCCTCCAAGCAGAACTGTTTTTCATTGAATCGGTTGGTGAATGACTTTAAGGATAGACCATCTTAGTACACACACCATTTCTTAAGCGAATGTAACCTGTTCTCTGTGGGCTGAGAATAAAGTCACTCACTCAAGTCAAATAGCTTTGACCATAGAAGGAAGTCTGTATCCAAAAATCGTGCCTACAATTCATTCCTTGGCACAGCAGAACTGTCAACCCTCAGCTTAGCTACGATGGAGGTAAAATCCTTTGGTGATGTGAGAGTCATTGAAGTACAGCCTTATTACAATGAAATCCAATGTCTAAAAATTGTTCTTATTTTGGGTTTGTACCACAGTAAGAGCCACGATTTTAAGCTCTACTATATAAAAAACAAACAAACAAACAAAGAAAAAAGCTTTATATATTTATGTTCATTTAAAAAATATTAGCAGTGATGTATTATTTTAAAATATACAGTTAATATGTTTGGAGTTATTTAAAATTTATATTGAGAAAAATGTATGTATTTTCAGTATTGCTGTAGACAAGCATCTACATAAGACTGTTAAATTGATTGTTTTACATCAAACAACTTTTATAATACTCATTGTTGTTATAATATTTTATAAATTTTAAAGAATATGACAAAAAAGTATTGTTGATATTCAAGGGGTGTCTCTGGGAGGAGTTGGGGTACAAAAGGGAAACAAGAATGTGATTTATTCTATTTACTTAAAATATGTTTTTAAATGTTAATGAATTTATATAATTTGAAATTATGTATCTTTTCTCATCATAATGCAATAAAACTTAAATCAATAAAAATATGCATCAGAAAAAAATATATAAAAAAAAATACCGCAGGAAAAAAAAAGATTTGTCTTGCTTTTTGTTGATCAATTCATGAGGTCATAAATTAACTTTGTAGGCTAAGTTACCTTTTAATGCAAAACAAAGTTAAGTGAACTCAATGGAAACGAATATGGAGGTGTATTATGAAGGCTGTTGCTTCAGAAAGAATTGTTTTCCTTTATAGTTAGTGGCTGTCGAGAGTCAGGGTTCTCTAGAGCAGTGGTTCTCAAGCTATGGGTCATGACCCTTTTGGTGTTGAATGATCCTTTCACAGGATTGCATATTAGATATTCTGCATCTCAGATATTTTATTTTGATTTATAATAGTAGCAATATTACAACTATAAAGTAGCAACTAAATAATTTTCTGTTCTACAACACAAAAAACTGTCTTAAAGTGTAGCAACATTAGAAAGTTTGAGAACCTAGGTCCATAGGACCAATGGGATTTATACAGACACACGCACACACACACAATATATACATATTATACAGACATATATTATACATTATACAGGCAATATTATATATATATATATATATATATATATATATATATATATATATATATATACAGACACACACACCATATATATATATATACACATATGTATATATAGTAATTTCTTTGCAAGCTCTTAGGAAGTATCAGAGTATGAATGGTTTTATATATATATATATATATATATATATACATATAGATTTATGTGTGTATATATATATACACATATATCTCCAAGAGCTGTTGTCAATCAATCTGAAAGCTACCAATTCATTTTTCAATAAGAAGATTATAATTAATTCATTGCCAAGCTTGGTAGTCCCAGCATTCTGGTGGCAGGGTTGGAAGTTCAAGTCAAGACAAAAACCACAGCACAAGATTCCATCTAAACAAAAGAAAACCTAAAAATCAAATATTTTCATTGAGTTAGTTTAATGCCTCCAATGATTTAATAAACCACTGACTACTTTAAGAATGGGCCATTTTTACTCAGAAAATGTGTAAGATTATAGGATAAATAATTAAGTGAATATTTGGCTCTTCTAGTAATTGCTTTTTAATATTGAAATGTCTAGATCTTAGTTAATTATTCTGATTTACTGAATTATTGTTCACAACCATGGGATAAGTGTTAATTGACAGTGATTCTTGATTCTGGAAGCATGACAGGAAACTGCCTAATCGTAAGAGTAAATATGATTACAGGACAGAAATAGTTGTGATATTAACACAAGATAGCATAAAGTTATCTTGACAAGTACTTTGGGAATAAGACAAAATAAATATGAAATGAACATGACATTTTCTTTTATTCTTAATGTAGTTTAAACAATTAGTTTCTGCTTAAAAGATTAATGTGTTGCCATCAAATATTAAGTTGATATGAAGAACAAATATGTTTTTACTTTTGACTGGTCAATCATGTATCTAGTGGCCTTATCATAGTTTACTATTGCTCTTCCATCATGGAGCTAACATATTAAAAACTTAAATGCTTGTGGAATGTTAGCAGTCTTGAAGTCTATGACCCATATTTATATTTATGACTCAGACCCACAGTTCAATAAATATTATAAAAAATCTAAATTAGACAGTGATACACACATTGCATCTTGGCTCAATTCTAACCTGACCATTCAAGTTCTCTCTATTATATCAAACTTTATTCTAGAAAAAAAAAAGAAGAGAAAATTTTCAATTTGTAATACATTCCATATTTAAAAGATCAGGACTTTAATCCTGAGCCTTCGTGCAAAATTAGGTAGCAAAGAATGGCGAAGCAGTTGGAGGAGGACAGCAGGAATGTATGATTTCAACAAGTGTGCAGAGAAGAACCTAGATCTAAGTAAGGATAAGAAGAAGCTGTCTCTTTGTAATTCAAGTGCTGTTGTAGCATTCCGCTAACACTTGTTAAAGTTCTAGATAGGGAGTCTTATGCATCCAAAACATGAAGTAGAACTAAAACATGAATATTATCTGAAAGGAAACTTTAGTAAAGCCAGTTGAGGGTGATTTAAAACAGAGCATTTAGAGAGAAGATGAACCAATAAGGAAGGTAGAAGGGACAGAGAACCAAAGAAGATTCGAGAGTCCTTTGTGCCTGAGCACATAGAGAAAAGCACAGGTTTGTGTCTTAGTCCAGAATCATTTGCAGGAATCATAGAAGGATTGAGCACACATCTTCTCCATCATCCAGGGTCTTGGTGTAGTTTTAGCAGTTCATTCATTTTTCAGGCAAGTTTTAGTAGGTCCACCTTCCTTTCGTGGAGCAGCATTACACCTGGGTCATCTCTAAATATCTGTATGTTAATATTCCGTTTTTTTCATTAAGATCAAAGGCTGCAATCTTCATGTGGTGTTCAACATTTTCCCATCTTCCCTGTCTGTTAAGTACAGTGCTGATGATGGGCTTGTCACATTAGTATTTCTCAGCTGCATGAGCATTCCCTCTAGTGGCCACTTTTCTTCTTCTTCTTCTTCTTCTTCTTCTTCTTCTTCTTCTTCTTCTTCTTCTTCTTCTTCTT
>NW_022196899.1:8684650-8694850 GCF_008632895.1 Mastomys coucha
TTTTTTTTTTTTTTTAAATCTTGTTACTTTCATGAGTCAAAGCGTTAAATGGATCTCTGACATTTATAGTCTTCTTTGTGGTGCAGCTTTCAAGGTATTCTGCTACCTAGTTTCAACTTCCATTTATTATGCTTCATATCCCATTATATTTCACAGGAATCTTCTTCTCTAGCCAAGTTGGCTCCTTCAGAGCCCTTATATCTACCTCTTGGATTTTTACCAATGTGGTTTTGCTCCCGTTCCTCTCACCTTCAATGAACAGACTCCTCCCTGGCACCATTCCCCTTTTCAAAAACTGCTTCTCTTTGTTTTAGTGCCTCCCAAATTAGGAAATCCTTTACCTAGATTGTACTCCTATTCTTCAAATAACAATGAAGAGGAAACTTCAGATTTCTAAGAGAGTAAGACCAGTGCAATGATTTTCTTCCTTATAAAATGTATTGTCAGGAAAATCTCTGCCATATCGTCTTCCTTTCTAGTTTTGAAGGTGGGAATCTGAAACATCTACCCATTCTAGACTTCAAAGCTGGGTCAGACAAATCTGGCTGGCTTGTGGCAAAGGGTGTTTGACCCTTTGCTTTTCATTCCTCTTTCTGAACAGAAATTGAGAATCCCTGGTGAAATCAAATTACAGTCTCAGTAGGAAAATGCCACTTTCTTCAATTGATTTGAGAGACAAAGGGACTCCTCTCTGTCTTATAGGCATTCAGGGTCACAGCTGAGATAGGAAGAGGAGAGCCCTAAGTACAAGATTGTGTGTGTGTAACCTGCTCCACAGCAGGTCTTCAGGATCTCACTGGGCAGAGCAGTGAGCACCCTTGCAATGCTCCCAAGGAACTCATTCTTTTTGTTGTATCAGAAAGAAACCCTCTATCCTGTTGTTTTGAGCTTTAGGCATCAAAGCAACACTGAGAATTCCTGAAAATACCTAGACTGCATTCTCAGCACTGGGTCCCACAACATGCGTGTCTTTGTAGCTTGTGAACCTTTGAAGCCTAGGTTAGCACACACTTGGCTGAAGGAACAGCGGCCTTATCACTCTTCCATCATACACGTTTCACTTACATTGTTGAATTCCATTCTGCTGCCCTGGGACACCTTGGATGGCTTACTGCTCTATAGTCTGGGCTGAGTACAGAAGTGTTTCTGTAAAGGGTAACACTCAAATAGTTACCGAGAACTTTTTTGTTTGTTTTGACACAGGATTTCACCCCTAAATCCACAGTGGCCTGGAAATTAACACATACCCCTGCTAACCTTGAACTTGTGACATTGCTCCTGCCTCAGTCTCCTGAATGCTAGAATTTTACTCAGGCGTGGGCCATCATGCTCAATATAATGAACATATCCTATGTATCAAGTATTCTTCTGAATATTGGTGGTTTTTTTTTTTCTATGTGAGGGTCTCCTTACTCTGGAATCCAATTTAAATTATCCAGTAATGAGAAGATTGTACTGTCTCAGTTGGCCCTGAGAAGCCCAAATACAAGTAGGCAGACAATCATTTAAAATGTAAGCCTATTCCATTGTCTTCAGGCTCCAAAGGCTTCTTACCCATCCCCCAACCCTGTACAAATGGCCTGATTCTAGTTTCTTGACTTCAGATACTGTTTAGCACTAACTGAACTCAGTGTATTGAAACATTAATAAATAATAATAAAAAAAAACAACAGAGAAGTCTGCTTCATAATCAGACCCACATTATATTTTTGAGCACAGATAAATTTAAAATTAATTTAGAACTTATGGACTTGTGGTCCACTCCTGACATGCCATGGTGAGTGCTTTAGTCTGCAGTTGCTTATTCAAGAGAAGTCATAGTGGGACTTATTCACAGCTGTGTGTGTGTGGGGGATATGAATACAGAGAGAGTCAAAGGTGTATTTTTATTTTCATTATTATTATCCATTGTTTATTATTGCAAAATGTAACATACATTATTTGTTGTTTGATTTAAGTCTACCTCACCTGAATGTCTGTTATTTGACTTTCAATATTTAAGGTATAGCAATTTTAATTGTAATTTTAGAGAAAAATCACTAACTCATTGTTTTCAGTACTTAGTATTATATTTATGATCAATATTTTCCCTGTCTTTATCAACAGAAAACATGAGTACTAGTACTCAGAATTACTGAAAAAAAATCCAAATATCTTAGTATAAAATTCTTTTAAAGAAGATGTTAATGTTCAAGTTTAACTAATGCCTGCTTTCTTGATCACTGACACAAGAAAATTAGAACTCAAATATTTGCTTGTACAATTTTCAGAAATATTAATAGGAAATAAAAGCAAATAAACTAACATTTGTCTGCTTAATTTCATTTCATGTCTGAATTATATCAAATACTTCTTCATTACTCATAGAAGTATTTTGTAGAAAAAGCCACCCTAGATAGAGTTGAGGCATTTATGTGGGCAGTGGGGAATGAAGCTGCGGGGGGAGACTCCATGTTCCTGGCATCAATCTTGGTTTCACACAACAGGATGAGCTGGAGATTAGCCTGAGCTGCATATGTAAACTCTGCAGGAAAACAAAACAAAACAAAACAAAAGAGCCTGGCCTTGTAAGTCTGACTCACTGCTCTTGAAGAGAGGCTAGTTTAAGAAGATTACAAGCCTAGAGCTTGCTCTTGTTACAGAGGGAGTTCAAGACCATCCAGAGCAATTTTAGTGAGACCTTACTTCAGGTGAAAAAAAAACAAATTAAAGTGACTGAGGATAGAGCTCAGTAGGATACTTGCTGGCAATTTTTTTCTCTGTTTGGAAGTTTTATCAATCATAATATCTTACACATAAATGTAAGCTTACTGCTTGTAGTATATTTACCTAATGTATTTCACGGTCTTTGCAGAGCAAGACCGTAGTGCAGGGAGTCTCTGTCTAAGGGCTTCTCATAGGCTGAAGTTTAGTTCTCTCAGCGCTGCCTTGGGGCAATAAGCTGGCCTATTTGCTGCCAATTTCACGTACCTGGAGCAACACTGGTAGGCCTCAGGTCTTCTCCATTTGTTGACAAATGGGATAGAATTATATGAAGATCTCAATATCCTAAGCCGGAGTACAGATATCATCCAGTTATCTCAGTCGATTGCTATCACATTCATGTCACAGAAGCCTCACTTAGTTTGGAATCTTAATGAAAATACATAGTTCTTCCAAAGAAAGACTGAACAAATTGTAAGGTTCTTTTATGAAAAAACAAAACAGTAAGGATGTTTCCTTAAAATCCTGACCAAACCAGGAAAAGAAAGGCAGAGGCACATTCAAAAGAGGACTGCTAACATTGCCTAGCCTACAGGGTAAATTGCTGCTTTTTTCTAAAGAGCAACTACTTTGTTGGAGTCTATGAAGACAGGAGAAGATATTTTTTTGTATTACTTTGTATTTTTAAATGTGTATGCATGTGTGTTGTGTCTGTGTGTCTCCATGTCATGTGTATTTGGGTACATGTGTGTGTCTTCGCAATGTATATCACGTATGTGTAGATGTGCATCTATGTATTTATGTCTACATGAATATGTAACACCAGGTCCCATCTCATGAAGCTGTAGTTAGAGGAGTTGTTAGATGCCTAACATGGACACTGAGTACTGAACCCTGGTCTACTGGAAGAGCGGGATGTGCTCTAACCATCAAAGACATGCTCTTCGAGGCAATATCTTTGCCTTTCTTGCCCACTGAGTGTTCATTTCTTCATCGAAAGCCCATACTTTTTGGTTAGTCATTTGGAAAGACTTGCTAATTTTTTTTCTTTGTATGCTGGTATATGTGTCTTTTTTTCTTTATATGTATCACTTGAATGTAGTACTTGAGGAGGCCAGAAGAAGGTATGGGGATTCCCTGGAACTGTAGTTATGGCAATTGTGAGACACCTAATGTGAGAACTGGGAACTGAAGTGGATCCTGTATAAGAACTAACAGAAAGTACTCTACACCCTTTTTAACTTGTCTAGCAGCCATAAAGGAAAAAAAAATGTTTTTCTTCAAACTTTTCCACCAAGATCATGGTCATGAACTGAGAATGGTATTTATTGAAGTAAAAGAAATTTAAAAATAAGGGTCTTGGAAGATATAAAATAAGGTTCAGTGCTTAAGAGGCCGCTGACTGCACTTGCTCAAGAGTTGGGTTTGAATCTCAGCCCCACATGGCAACTCACCACCAGCTGTCATTTCAGTCTCAGGGGATCCATTAATCTCTTCTGGTCTACAGGAACGCTATAGGCATTTGATGCACATGCGTAAAATAAACTAAATAAAAATTTAAAAACTAAGTGGATTTAGGAACATCACAACACTTTATTATTGCTGGGGCTCTGTGGGTGTTACATGGGGAAGATTCTCAGTTTAGGAATTCATTGATGGATGTGATCAGTATAATAAAATGGTTTTTCTTTTCTCCTGTAATAATATATATTTAATGATATTGTATTTATTGTGTCATTAGTTTGCTTTCCCTTTAATGTGAGTTTTATTAGAATATAATAACTAAGAGAAAAAGTGTGGCAGTGGTTGTCTTGGTTACTTTCTATTAGTCTAGCTGTTAGTATGAGGGCACAGAGTGCTACCCAGATAAAATGCCCAGGACCCCGAGGCTAAGGCACTCACAGGAGAAAATGAATAAGTACAAATAAAACAAACAAAACATCATCTTCTTCCTTTTAAAGTAAAATCCAAGCTCAATATTTTGTGCCTAAGAGTTTTTTTTTAAAATATACAGCAAATTAAAATCTTAAAAGAAAATTCAGACTTGTGATATTGCCATGAGTGAATATTATTTTAGTGGTGACATTTTGTTATAATCCGGGGAGTTTATATCTACAAGGCAAAGAAATCCAATGCAAATTAGTACAGGAAAAAATTGCAATGTTATAGGAAGACCTTTTCTTACCACAGAAAGGATTTAAAATTGGAGCTGGATGGCTAAAACGCTGTCAAGACTCTTCTCACTGCAAGTTCTTCCTTTATGGCACACAGAGAGGCAGTCTTCAAGTCTCCAAGAGTCCCAGGTCAAGGACCAGCATCACAGTCATCCTAAGGACACACTCTGATGGCTCAGGGTTGGGCCATCAGTCACTTGGGGTCAGTCACTCATATTAGAAGAGCATGGGCCTGTGCCAGTCTGTAGCTGGGTCGGGCATCTGAACAAGCAGACAGCATGATATGCAAACATCTTGAGCACTCTCCTCTCTCGATTGTCCTATTAGCCCACTATGTTTTACATATGCTATAAGAAGGTCTCTACAAAGGAGAGAAACTCTTTGTAAATTTATTGTGTGTCAGTGACACAAAGGTAGGGAGAGTGAATGAGTCCAGGGAAGCAACACAAGAATGCCACAGCCACCCCAAGCTGTCACACGTTTGAAGGGTTATCATGCACTTTATTTTTGTGGATATTTTGTAAAGTGTATTAAATCCAAATCGAATTGCTAAGATACTATCTCATAACTGTATTCTGAAGTGGCAGTGAACATGTGTTGAATAGCAATATTAAATGCTAAATTTGAATTTATAAGCAGCAACTCAGCTCCCCAAACTACCCTCCACTTTCCTCTCTTGACATTCATTTCTCTCATAGGAATAGCCTTGAAAGGATGGTATATACAATGCAGATATTTTTCTAACTTCACAGTAAGTTATTTTAAAAATGTTCTGTTTCGAATCAGGTAACTAGGTCTCAGTGGCCTTGAGAGATTCTTTGAATGTAGCTCTATAAGAAAAAAATTAAGTTTACTTTGAAAAACTAACTTTACAAATGGTGTCATTCACCAATTGGCACAAGAGCCTACACTTAATAGCCTATGAAGTTAGAATGACTTTTGTGCTTTTATTCTTAAATTGTAGCAGGATAGCATTGAATTCGTAACGGTGTACTATTGTATATGTGCCTCAACCTCAGTAATCAGAGAGCCCAGTGGTAATAAGCTATTTTGTTTTGTATTTCTTTGTTAATAATGTATGATGTTGTGGAATAAAGATAAGTTTTGGAGACAGACTTGGATCCCAGCTGTGCGACTTATTAGCTAAAATGAATGTGGAGCATTCTACTGTGTTTGAGTCTCACATTATTTTGTGCTGAATTGTGCTGTTGGTAGGTGACATGCTTCAAGCTGTGTGAGGCTCCTTTGCCGAATCTAATGGGAGTCAGTGAATGCTAGGTCTCTAGTTTTTCCTTGCTAAATATTTTTCACGCTGATTTACATCTCACAAAGCCCTTTCTTTTAACTTGTGCATTTTGAACCTCACAGTATCATCCCTTGATAAGGGAAAAAGATCTTTCTGATGTGCTTGCAAACAGACTTGAAAATGGGACGTCAGGTGGATACATTTGCAAGTTCACGTAAAGATTTCAGAATTAAACTTGACACAGTAACAGTGACTTCATAAGCAGACAAAGGTGAGATGTAAAGAGATTCAAGAACAATTTCTATGGATGAGAAGACACAAGCCAAATGAAGTATTTAAAAGTCTAAATTTAGAAGCTCAAGGGGTTTGCAACCTCATAGGAAGAACAACAATATCAAACAACCAGATCCCCCCCAAAGCTCCCAGGGACATAAGCACCAACCAAAAAGTACACATGGAGGGGCCCATGACTCCAGCTGCATATGTAGCAGAGGACGGCATTGTCAGGCATCAATGGAAAAAGTGGACCTTGGTCCTGTGGAGACTCGATGCCCTAGGGTAGGGGAATGCTAGGGTGGTGAGGCAGGAGTGGGTGGGTGGGTAGGTAGGAGAACTACTTCATGGTAGCAGGGGGAAGAGGGGACTTGTGGAGGGGAAGCCAGGAAAGGGGATAATATTTGAAATATAAATAAATAAAATAACCAATAAAAATAAAATAAAAGGCACAATTTGGACTCTTTTACAGAAACTTCAGGGGCATCAAGTATGGTAGTAGGTGGTTAAGATTATTTAACATATTTTGATGAAGTTTAGAGATTCATTAAAGAATTATCATAAGAAGGATTGTATAGGGTTTATCTTCACCACTCTGCCTTCACATTATTTGTAGAGACTCTCTTGTGTGCATGTGTGTATGTTTCTTTACAAAGGGCTCCTGCATGTCTTTTCCCCTCCACCTGTTATTTCTAAAACACTTCGTTGTCTACAGACATTGACCCTCTTGCTGCTTTCTTGCATGCACTCTGTTTATATATTGAGATCCACCCAGATAATTCAGAGGGTTTTCTGCCTCAACATCCTTGATTGCATGTGCAGACTCTCTTTCCTGCTGTATGGAGTAATGTATTAAAAAGTTCCCACCATTAGGGCATGGGTGCTCGGGGACCACGTTTTCACTGATTAAATAAAATATGTAAAGGTAAAATTAATCAGGCCACCTCATTTGGTGCTCATGGATGGATTCTTCTGAAGACAAAACAGTTCTGCTGAAACCTAAATGTTGACAGAACTGACTCGTTTTGCTGTGAGTTCTCTGAAAAGAAGTCTGAGCTCATAGGTATGGTGGAGCGTACTGATTGACACCTTATGATCACAACATAGAACTTTTGTCTACATAGTGAATGTATAATAATAATTAAATCCCTTTCAGTTGCCTTGGCCAAGTTTTGACAACAAATACTTGCATTAGCTTTCAATAGGTAGTAGTGTTTTGGAGGTCATTAGATTAGAGCTCATTGTAGTTCAGAAAATAATATAACACTTTTTCTTATATATTTAGGGATATCTAAACTTTTTACATTGAAACTTAAAAATAAGATAATCTAACTACATTCAATGTAATGTACATAGGGGGGTGCTGACCTTTCTATTAGACCTTAATGACACCAACATTATCTATGTGCTTTTATTTTGCCCTAAGAATTTTGTAGCTCAGCTGTGAATTCATAGTCCACACAAGTATGCTTCAGCTTTCAAGGATAGATATAGTGTTTCTTGGTGCATATGTGTGTTAAGGTTTCTTTATTATTATATACTCGTAAATACAAATAAATACATTTATATGCTATATAACTTATTCATAATATATTATTATATATGAATGTGCATATTTATGCATATTTATTTATTTTTCTTAGCATATTTTACCCTGTATTTTAATAAAGCATTTTCTTCATTACTTCTAAAATAATTTACATTACAATTGTTCCTAGTATACTTCTAATAAAGGTAAGCTTTTTAGTGACCTATAACTAACTATACTTGGCACTGGCTCCTTCAATAAGTAATAGAACAGTATCAATGCATCTCTTTACTGTCCAGAAACCAGTACAAACCACAGAGAATCAATTGCCTTTGTTCATAACGGAACATAGATGTTCCCCCTTTATCTTTACAAAACAATTCAGACAGTTGTTCTTCCTGAAAAATCTCATATTCTTAAACAGTGGATGTTCCCTAGACATGGGCATTCAGCTGCTGCAGTCATATAGTATTTAGTTATTTCTCCATTAGTTAATGACTTTCATTGCCTGCTAACAATTGAGCCACATGTAAGCTTATAATTTTTTAAGTTTCGCTTTCTATGAAGAAACACGTTTCTGACAAAGTATTCTTTACTAATTATCTTAATTTTTTGTGATTATTGCTTTACTGTTAATGGGTTATATTTTGCTTAGTATTCAACATTTAGAAGCAAACGATGCAATCAAACTCATTCACAGACTACACAAATATCAAATAGTATCATATTTAGTCAATTTATATATCATTAATCATTAATGAGTGAAAACTAAAATGACATTATGGTACCCATTCATTTAAAAAATAGGGAATAATAAATATCAGGAAGGCAGAGAAATTATCCCATAAGTATATTGTTGGTGAGATATGACAAAATTATACCTTATATCTAACCCTGCTGCTTGGAAACAAACATACATCTCTTTTTTTATTAGATATATTTTTTATTTACATTTCAAATGTTCTCCACTTTCCTGGTTTCCCCTTGGTAAAACCTCCTATTCCCTCCCCCCTCCCCCTGCTCAACCACACATCCTCTCCTGCTTCCTGGCTATAACATTCCCCGAAGGCCCTCTCTTTCCATTGATGACTGACTAGGCCATCCTCTGCTACATATGCAGCAGGAGCCAGAAGTCCCACCATGTGTACTCTTAGGTTGGTGGTTTAGTCCCTGGGAGCTCTGAGGGTACTAGTTAGCTCATATTGTTGTTCCTCCTATGGGGCTGCAAACCCCTTCAGCTCCTTGAGTCCTTTCCCTGGCTCCTTCATTGGGGACCCTGTATTCAGTACAATGGATGGCTATGAATATCCACTTCTGTATTTGTCAGGCACTGGCAATAATTGGTTCTCTTGGTATTGTTTCAGTCCCTTCTGCCTTTCTAAAGTTTCTCTGCTTTTAGCTTTAACCAAGTAAACATCCTTTCAATTATCTGAGCACACTAACTTTTAGCTGTTTGATGATTTTTGTTCTGTTAATCTCTCTGCACTGCTCTGATTGGTCTGTCTTCTTTTTCTGCAGACTGGATTTACTAGACACATATATAGATGACTCTCCTCCCCTAGGAATCTATGTGTCTTTCTCATAAACTTTACCAATATGGATTCCATAGTGCACACACAAGCCCTGAAAACCTATCCCCTGCCCTGTGTGCATGATGTGTTTAGTTGACTGTATGCTCCACAAGTTAAGGGTATATTACCTTTTGGCTACTACGAAGACAGTCTAGCAGTTTGGGTAATATAGTATAATGATTTGATAAAAATCATTTTCATTTAGATGGAAGTAGTAACTAAGTGAAAAGTTGTAGCACTTTTCTTTTTATGGTATGTTTGTATAAAATACAATGTATACATTTGAAATACAAAATCATAAAGAAGTGGAAAGGGAGATTCCTCCTAAGTTAAAGATCATATTTTCAAAGCTATACAATGCCTTGTCTCATTATTTGCAAAGTTCCCTTAGTTTATTACTGTTGTCATTTTGTTGAGGTTTTGGTATTGGTTAGTGGAGAATGCTCTTTTAACTCTTTGAAGTAGGTCAACTTTACCATATAAGCAAGAAGTAAAAATAAACACATTATGTCAGTAAAAGTAGATTAATATGTGTGCTATGGCTAATCTTCTTTGCCAACTTGATATACCCGGAAAATGAAATACTCATTTGAAGAATTTTAGTTTTCTCCACTAGATTGGCCTGTGGATATATCTGCAGCATTTTCTTTCTTTCTTTCTTTCTTTCTTTCTTTCTTTCTTTCTTTCTTTCTTTCTTTCTTTCTT